>NW_027139349.1:0-306017 GCF_035084215.1 Heptranchias perlo
TCGGTGAGCCCCCCCTCCCTCTCTCTCTCTCTCCCCGGTGAGCCCCCCCTCCCTCTCTCTCTCTCCCGGTGAGCCCCCCCTCCCTCTCTCTCTCTCACCCGGTGAGCCCCCCCCTCCCTCGCTCTCTCTCCCGGTGAGCCCCCCCTCCCTCTCTCTCTCTCCCGGTGAGCCCCCCCCTCCCTCTCTCTCTCTCTCCCGGTGAGCCCCCCCCTCCCTCTCTCTCTCTCCCGGTGAGCCCCCCCCTCCCTCTCTCTCTCTCTCCCGGTGAGCCCCCCCCTCCCTCTCTCTCTCTCTCCCGGTGAGCCCCCCCCTCCCTCTCCCCCTCTCCCGGTGAGCCCCCCCCTCCCTCTCTCTCTCTCTCCCGGTGAGCCCCCCCTCCCTCTCTCTCTCTCCCGGTGAGCCCCCCCCTCCCTCTCTCTCTCTCTCCCGGTGAGCCCCCCCCTCCCTCTCTCTCTCTCTCCCGGTGAGCCCCCCCTCCCTCTCTCTCTCTCTCCCGGTGAGCCCCCCCCTCCCTCTCTCTCTCTCTCCCGGTGAGCCCCCCCTCCCTCTCTCTCTCTCTCCCGGTGAGCCCCCCCCTCTCTCTCTCTCTCTCTCCCGGTGAGCCCCCCCCCCCCCACTCTCTCTCTCCCGGTGAGCCCCCCCCTCCCTCTCTCTCTCTCTCCCGGTGAGCCCCCCCCTCCCTCTCTCTCTCTCTCCCGGTGAGCCCCCCCCTCCCTCTCTCTCTCTCTCCCGGTGAGCCCCCCCTCCCTCTCTCTCTCTCTCCCGGTGAGCCCCCCCTCCCTCTCTCTCTCTCTCCCGGTGAGCCCCCCCCCCCCCACTCTCTCTCTCCCGGTGAGCCCCCCCCTCTCTCTCTCTCTCTCTCCCGGTGAGCCCCCCCCCTCCCTCTCTCTCTCTCCCGGTGAGCCCCCCCCTCCCTCTCTCTCTCTCTCTCCCGGTGAGCCCCCCCCTCCCTCTCCCCCTCTCCCGGTGAGCCCCCCCCTCCCTCTCTCTCTCTCTCCCGGTGAGCCCCCCCTCCCTCTCTCTCTCTCTCCTGGTGAGCCCCCCCTCCCTCTCTCTCTCTCTCCCGGTGAGCCCCCCCCTCCCTCTCTCTCTCTCTCCCGGTGAGCCCCCCCCTCTCTCTCTCTCTCTCTCCCGGTGAGCCCCCCCCTCCCTCTCTCTCTCTCTCCCGGTGAGCCCCCCCTCCCTCTCTCTCTCTCTCCCGGTGAGCCCCCCCCTCCCTCTCCCCCTCTCCCGGCGAGCCCCCCCCCTCCCTCTCTCTCTCTCTCTCTCTCCCGGTGAGCCCCCCCTCCCTCTCCCCCTCTCCCGGCGAGCCCCCCTCCCCCTCCCTCTCCCCCTCTCCCGGCGAGCCCCCCTCCCTCTCCCTCTCCCCCTCTCCCGGCGAGCCCCCCTCCCTCTCCCTCCTCCTCTCTCCCGGCGAGCCCCCCGCCCTCTCCCCCCCCTCTCTCCCGGCGAGCCCCCCTCCCTCTCCCCCTCTCCCGGCGAGCCCCCCTCCCTCTCCCCCTCTCCCGGCGAGCCCCCCTCCCTCTCCCCCTCTCCCGGCGAGCCCCCCTCCCTCTCCCCCTCTCCCGGCGAGCCCCCCTCCCTCTCCCCTCTCCCGGCGAGCCCCCCCTTTCTCCCTCCCCCCGTCTCTCCCAGCGAGCCCCCCTCCCTCTCCCTCCTCCTCTCTCCGGCGAGCCCCCTCCCTCCCTCTCCCTCCCCCTCTCCCTCCCCCTCTCTCCCGGCGAGCCCCCTCCCTCCCTCTCCCTCTCCCTCCCCCTCTCTCCCGGCGAGCCCCCTCCCTCTCCCTCCCCCACCTTCTCTGATTGACCTGGGAGAGAAGCCTGCTCGAGGACCCGGACGCACTCTGGGGTGTGTTGTTCCCGTGTTGTTCCCATGTATTTCCCGTGTTGTACCCGTGATATTTGACTGGCCACCCGTGCGGTGATTTTAAAGCCTTCGAGCCGGGAGGATTTGTTGAAGCCGGTTTTCTGGAAGGTTCTGTGTGGACAGTCTGTCCCCTCCGGACTCTGAACATTCTCTGTTCATTCTCAACGGCAAAATCACATTAAAACCCACTTCGATGTGAGACTGACCTGTTCAATCAGAAACAATCAAACTTTCCCCAACCTCCCCCCTCCCTCCCCTCCGTCCCTCCCTCCCCTCCGTCCCTCCCTCCCCTCTGTCCCTCCCTCCCCTCCGTCCCTCCCTCCCCTCCGTCCCTCCCTCCCCTCCGTCCCTCCCTCCCCTCCGTCCCTCCCTCCCCTCCCCAGTGACCCCTCCAACCCTCCCTCCGCTCACATTCCCTCCCCTCCGTCCCTCCCCAGTGAACCCTCGCTCCCTCCCCCTCCGTCCTTCCCTCCCCCTGGCTCCCTCCCCCTGGCTCCCTCCCCCTCCCCCCAGTCTACAGCTACCCTCTTCACTATCAACTACACGGCCAATTTGTCGTCTGCAAATTTGCCAATCATGCCCCCTACATTCAAGTCTAAATCATTAATATATACCACAAACAGCAAGGGAGCCAACACCGAGCCCCGTGGCACACCACTGGAATCAGATTTCCATTCGCAAAGACATCCATCAACTTTTACCCTTTGTTTCCTGTTACTGAGCCAATTTTGGATCTAATTCGCCACATTTCCCTGTATCCCATGGGCTTTTACCTTTCTGACCAGTCTGCCGTGTGGGAACTTGTCACATGCCTTACTAAAATCCATATAGACAATACCCGCGACCTCTACCACCTAGAAGGACAAGAGCAGCAGGCACATGGGAACACCACCACCTGCACGTTCCCCTCCAAGTCACACACCATCCTGACTTGGAAATATATCGGCCGTTCCTTCATCGTCGCTGGGTCAAAATCCTGAAACTCCCTTCCTAACAGCACTGTGGGAGAACCGTCACCACACGGACTGCAGCGGTTCAAGAAGGCGGCTCACCACCACCTTCTCGAGGGCAATTAGGGATGGGCAATAAATGCCGGCCTCGCCAGCGACGCCCACATCCCACGAACGAATAAAAAAACATCCACTGCACTACCCTCATCAATCCTCCTTGTCACTTCCTCAAAGAATTCAATCAGATTTGTAAGGCATAAGCTTTCTTTTTCGGCTTTATCTTGCCTCGTATACTTCTAGACAACAAGGGGGCTCTAAATTTGGCAGTGCCACCCTTTTTCTTTGAGGGGACGTGTCTGCATTGTACCCATAGAATTTCACTTTTCAGTGCCTCCCACTGGCTTGCCACTGATTTCTCCTCAAGTAGTTGTGTCTAGTCCACTTCTGCCAAATCACCTCTTAGTTCTGTAAAATTTGCCTTCCCCCAATTTAAAACTACTCCTGATTTAACTCTGTCCTTTTCCATAATAATGCTAAAACTAACTGAATTGTGGTCACTATCCCCAATATGGTCACTCACTTGCCCATCTTCATTTCCCAGGACGAAATCTAGAATTGCATCCCCTCTTGTTGGGCTTGTCATGTACTGGCTAAAAAAGTTCTCCTGGACACCGATCAAGAATCTTGCGCCCTCTGTGCCCCTCACACTGTTTGAATCCCAGTTGATGTTAGGGTTGTTCAAGTCCCCCACTATTATTGCCCTCTTATTTTTGCACTCAGAAATTTGCCTACAAATTTGTTCTTCTATCTCCCTTTCGCTATTCGGGGGTCTATAGTATACTCCTAGTAGTGTGCCTGCCCCTTTTTTATTTCTTAGCTCAACCCATATGGCCTTGATTGATGATCCATTTAGCATATCATCCCTTCTCACAACTGGAATTGATTCTTTAACCAATAATGCTACCCCACTCCTTTTTATTTTAAATCACCCACTCTATCCTGCCTGAAAACTCTATATCCAGGGATATTGAGCTGCCAATTATCCCCCTCTTTAAGCCAGGTTTCCATTCTAGCAATGATATCATGCTGCCATGTGTCTATCTGTGCCCTTAGCTCATCTGCTTTGTTTGTAATACTCCTTGCATTGAAGTATATACCCTTTAAACCCCGTCAAATTCCTGTGCTGAACACTATTTAACCTTTGCTGCTTTTGCCTTTCTGAGTCGCTAACTACGTCACTATCTGCTTTTCTACTTCCCGTATCCTGGTCTGAATTGTCCTATCTGTACCTACCCTTTGGTTCCCATCCCCCTGCCATGCTAGTTTAAACCCTCCCCAACAGAACTGGCAAATGCCCCCGCGAGGATATTGGTCCCGGTTCTGCTTGGGTGCAACCCGTCCAGCTTGAACAGGTCCAGCTTGAACAGGTCCCGCCTTTCCCAGAATCGGTCCCAATACCTCAGGAATTTAAAACCTTCCCTCCTACACCCAAGGGCACCGCCCGCATTCACTGCACGCCCCCGTCTGCCCCTCTCAGGTGGATGTAAAAGATCCCACGGCCACTATTTCGAAGAAAAGCAGGGGAGTTCTCCCCGGTGTCCTGGAGCCAATATTTATCCCTCAACCAACATCACTAAAAACAGATTATCTGGTCATTTATCACATTGACGTTTGTGGGATCTTGCTGTGCGCAAATTAACTGCCGTGTTTCCGACATGACAGCAGTCAGCACTCTTCAAAAAGTCACTATTGGCTGTGTATTGCTCTGGGACGTCCTGAGGTGGTGAATCGCTGCATTTGCCTTCCTCGTCCACCAGTGCCCCCTCAGCCCGGTTTCCCAGCGGGGTTCTCTATGTAAACAGGTCACGCTGTAATTCCAGCCTCCGGCCACTGGCGGCGCTGCCCCAGGAGATCAACCTGCACCCGGGGATTTATCCCATCCTCGGGATCAGAGCACGGTGGAGCGGGCCGTTCGGCCCGTCGTGCTTGTGGTGAAAGTATTTGAGAGCGACTTTGATGTCAATCTCTCCCCATTGACCAGCCAGACTGCCCAGTGCAAGTCACTGGACCTGGGCTCAAAGGGCTTCGCCCTCACCAAGATGGCGGCGGCAGACCCTCCTTTACCAAGATGGCGCCGAGCGGTCGCCAGGGTGACGGTGACGGATCTCCGCGCCTGCGCGCTCGGTGGCCGGGGCGCGCAGGCGCGGCGCGGCCGGCGGGGTTGACGGTTGGAGGCGGCCCGCTCGGAGCTGCAGGTAAAGCGGGGGCGGGGAGCGGGCGGAGGGGGACCGGGGGCGGCGGGGGGAGAGGGACCGGGGGCGGCGGGGGGAGAGGGACCGGGAGCGGCGGCTCCGGGGGTGAAGGACCGGGGGCGGCGGCTCCGGGGGGAAGGGCGGGTTTCACCCTCCACCCACAAAATGGCGGCTGAGACCAACAAAATGGCGGCGGCAGCACTCAGTGCACGGTTGCCAACCCTCCCGGGTTGCCCTGGAGCTTCTTTCAATTAGAGATTAATTTCCTTCAATTAGAGATTAATTTCCATCAATTAGAGATTAATTTCCTTCAATTAGAGATTAATTTCCTTCAATTAGAGATTAATTCCAGCAATTAGAGATGAATTTCCTTCAATTAGAGATTAATTTCCAGCAATTAGAGATTAATTTCCTTCAATTAGAGATTAATTCCAGCAATTAGAGATGAATTTCCTTCAATTAGAGATTAATTTCAGCAATTAGAGATTAATTTCCTTCAATTAGAGATTAATTTCCAGCAATTAGAGATTAATTTCCTTCAATTAGAGATTAATTTCCTTCAATTAGAGATTAATTTCCAGCAATTAGAGATTAATTTCCTTCAATTAGAGATTAATTTCCTTCAATTAGAGATTAATTTCCAGCAATTAGAGATTAATTTCCTTCAATTAGAGATTAATTTCAGCAATTAGAGATTAATTTCCAGCAATTAGAGATTAATTTCCATCAATTAGAGATTAACTCCCTTCAATTAGAGATTAATTTCCAGCAATTAGAGATTAATTTACATCAATTAGAGATTAACTCCCTTCAATTAGAGATTAATATCCTTCAATTAGAGATTAATTTCAGCAATTAGAGATTAATTTCCATCAATTGGAGATTAATTCCAGCAATTAGAGATGAATTTCCTTCAATTAGAGATTAATTTCCTTCAATTAGAGATTAATTTCCAGCAATTAGAGATTAATTTCCTTCAATTAGAGATTAATTTCCTTCAATTAGAGATTAATTTCCAGCAATTAGAGATTAATTTCCATCAATTAGAGATTAATTTCCTTCAATTAGAGATTAATTCCAGCAATTAGAGATGAATTTCCTTCAATTAGAGATTAATTTCCTTCAATTAGAGATTAATTCCAGCAATTAGAGATTAATTTCCTTCAATTAGAGATTAATTCCAGCAATTAGAGATTAATTTCCAGCAATTAGGGATTAATTTCAGCAATTAGAGATTGATACCAGCAATTGGAGATTAATTTCCTTAATTTGGAGATTAATTTCAGCAATTAGAGATTAATTTCCTTCAATTAGAGATCAATTTCAGCAATTAGAGATTAATTTCCTTCAATTAGAGATTAATTTCAACAATTAGAAATTAATTTCCTTCAATTAGAGATTAATTTCCAGCAACTAGAGATTAATTTCCTTCAATTAGAGATTAATTTCCTGCAATTAGAGATTAATTTCAGCAATTAGAGATTAATTTCCTTCAATTAGAGATTAATTTCAGCAATTAGAGATTAATTTCCTTCAATTAGAGATTAATTTCCAGCAATTAGAGATTAATTTCCTTCAATTAGAGATTAATTTCCTTCAATTAGAGATTAATTTCCAGCAATTAGAGATTAATTTCCTTCAATTAGAGATTAATTTCCTTCAATTAGAGATTAATTTCCAGCAATTAGAGATTAATTTCCTTCAATTAGAGATTAATTTCAGCAATTAGAGATTAATTTCAGCAATTAGAGATTAATTTCCATCAATTAGAGATTAACTCCCTTCAATTAGAGATTAATTTCCAGCAATTAGAGATTAATTTACATCAATTAGAGATTAACTCCCTTCAATTAGAGATTAATATCCTTCAATTAGAGATTAATTTCAGCAATTAGAGATTAATTTCCATCAATTGGAGATTAATTCCAGCAATTAGAGATGAATTTCCTTCAATTAGAGATTAATTTCCTTCAATTAGAGATTAATTTCCAGCAATTAGAGATTAATTTCCTTCAATTAGAGATTAATTTCCTTCAATTAGAGATTAATTTCCAGCAATTAGAGATTAATTTCCTTCAATTAGAGATTAATTTCCATCAATTAGAGATTAATTTCCTTCAATTAGAGATTAATTCCAGCAATTAGAGATGAATTTCCTTCAATTAGAGATTAATTTCCTTCAATTAGAGATTAATTCCAGCAATTAGAGATTAATTTCCTTCAATTAGAGATTAATTCCAGCAATTAGAGATTAATTTCCAGCAATTAGGGATTAATTTCAGCAATTAGAGATTGATACCAGCAATTGGAGATTAATTTCCTTAATTTGGAGATTAATTTCAGCAATTAGAGATTAATTTCCTTCAATTAGATATCAATTTCAGCAATTAGAGATTAATTTCCTTCAATTAGAGATTAATTTCAACAATTAGAAATTAATTTCCTTCAATTAGAGATTAATTTCCAGCAACTAGAGATTAATTTCCTTCAATTAGAGATTAATTTCCTGCAATTAGAGATTAATTTCAGCAATTAGAGATTAATTTCCTTCAATTAGAGATTAATTTCAGCAATTAGAGATTAATTTCCTTCAATTAGAGATTAATACCAGCAATTAGATTAATTTCCTTCAATGAGAGTTCAATTTCAGCAATTAGAGATTAATTTCCTTCAATGAGATTAATTCCATCAATTAGAGATTAACTCCCTTCAATTAGAGATTAATTTCCAGCAATTAGAGATTAATTTACATCAATTAGAGATTAACTCCCTTCAATTAGAGATTAATATCCTTCAATTAGAGATTAATTTCAGCAATTAGAGATTAATTTCCAGCAATTAGAGATTAACTCCCTTCAATTAGAGATTAATTTCCATCAATTAGAGATTAATTTCAGCAATTTGAGATTAATTCCAGCAATTAGAGATTAATTTCCTTCAATCAGAGATTAATTTCAGCAATTAGAGATTAATTTCCTTCAATTAGAGATTAATTTCCTTCAATTTGAGATTAATTTCCTTCAATTAAATATTAATTTCATCAATTAGATTAATTTGCTTCAATTAGAGATTAATTTCCTTCAATTAAATATTAATTTCAGCAATTAGAGATTAATTTCCTTCAATTAGTGATTAATTTCCATCAATTAGAGATTAATATCCTTCAATTAAATATTAATTTCAGCAATTAGAGATTAATTTCAGCAATTAGAGATTGATACCAGCAATTGGAGATTAATTTCCTTAATTTAGAGATTAATTTCAGTAATTAGAGATTAATTTCCTTCAATTAGAGATCAATTTCAGCAATTAGAGATTAATTTCCTTCAATTAGAGATTAATTTCAGCAATTAGAGGTTAATTTCCTTCAATTAGAGATTAATTTCAACAATTAGAAATTAATTTCCTTCAATTAGAGATTAATTTCCAGCTATTAGAGATTAATTTCCTATAATTAGAGATTAATTCCAGCAATTAGAGATTAATTTCCTATAATTAGAGATTAATTCCAGCAGTTAGAGATTAATTTCCTTCAATTAGAGATTAATTTCCATCAGAGATTAATTTCAGCAATTAGAGATTAATTCCAGCAATTAGAGATTAATTTCCTTCAATTAGAGATTAATTTCCTATCATTAGAGATTAATTCCAGCAATTAGAGATTAATTTCCTTCAATTAGAGATTAATACCAGCAATTAGAGATTAATTTCCATCAATTAGAGATTAATTTCAGCAATTAGAGATTAATTCCAGCAATTAGAAATTAATTTCCTTCAATTAGAGATTAATTTCAGCAATTAGAGATTAATTTCCTATCATTAGAGATTAATTCCAGCAATTAGAGATTAAATTCCTTCAATTAGAGATTAATTCCAGCAATTAGAGATTAATTTCCATCAATTAGAGATTAATTTCAGCAATTAGAGATTAATTCCAGCAATTAGAGATTAATTTCAGCAATTAGAGATTAATTTCCTTCAATTAGAGATTAATTTCCATCAAGTAGAGATTAATTTCCTGCAATTAGAGATTAATTTCCTTCAATTTGAGATTAATTTCCTTCAATTAAATATAATTTCAGCAATTAGATTAATTTGCTTCAATTAGAGATTAATTTCCTTCAATTAAATATTAATTTCAGCAATTAGAGATTAATTTCCTTCAATTAGTGATTAATTTCCATCAATTAGAGATTAATATCCTTCAATTAAATATTAATTTCAGCAATTAGAGATTAATTTCCATCAATTAGAGATTAATTTCAGCAATTAGAGATTAATTTCCTTCAATTAGAGATTAATTTCCTTCAATTAGAGATTAATTTCAGCAATTAGAGATTAATTTCAGCGATTAGAGATTAATTTCCTTCAATTAGAGATTAATTTCAGCAATTAGAGATTAATTTCCAGCAATTAGAGATTAATTTAGATCAATTAGAGATTAACTCCCTTCAATTAGAGATTAATTTCCATCAATTAGAGATTAATTTCAGCAATTAGAGATTAATTTCCTTCAATTAGAGATTAATTTCAGCAATTTGAGATTAATTCCAGCAATTAGAGATTGATTTACTTCAATTAGAGATTAATTTCAGCAATTAGAGATTAATTTCCTTCAATTAGAGATTAATTTCCATCAAATAGAGATTGATTTCAGCAATTAGAGATTAATTTCAGCAATTAGAGATTAATTTCCATCAATTAGAGATGAATTTCAGCAATTAGAGATTAATTTCCATCAAGTAGAGATTAAATTCCTGCAATTAGAGATTAATTTCCTTCAATTTGAGATTAATTTCCTTCAATTAAATATTAATTTCAGCAATTAGATTAATTTGCTTCAATTAGAGATTAATTTCCTTCAATTAAATATTAATTTCAGCAATTAGAGATTAATTTCCTTCAATTAGTGATTAATTTCCATCAATTAGAGATTAATATCCTTCAATTAAATATTAATTTCAGCAATTAGAGATTAATTTCCTTCAATTAGAGATTAATTTCAGCAATTAGAGATTAATTTCCAGCAATTAGAGATTAATTTCCTTCAATTAGAGATTAATTTCAGCAATTAGAGATTAATTTCAGCGATTAGAGATTAATTTCCTTCAATTAGAGATTAATTTCAGCAATTAGAGATTAATTTCCAGCAATTAGAGATTAATTTCCTTCAATTAGAGATTAATTTCAGCAATTAGAGAGTAATTTCCTTCAATTAGAGATTAATTTCAGCAATTTGAGATTAATTCCAGCAATTAGAGATTGATTTCCTTCAATTAGAGATTAATTTCCATCAAGTAGAGATTGATTTCAGCAATTAGAGATTAATTTCAGGAATTAGAGATTAATTTCCATCAATTAGAGATGAATTTCAGCAATTAGAGATTAATTTCCATCAAGTAGAGATTAATTTCCTTCAATTTGAGATTAATTTCCTTCAATTAAATATTAATTTCAGCAATTAGATGAATTTGCTTCAATTAGAGATTAATTTCCTTCAATTAAATATTAATTTCAGCAATTAGAGATTAATTTCCTTCAATTAGAGATTAATTTCCAGCAATTAGAGATTAATTTCAGCAATTAGAGATTAATTTCCTTCAATTAGAGATTAATTTCAGCAATTAGAGATTAATTTCCAGCAATTAGAGATTAATTTCCTTCAATTAGAGATTAATTTCCATCAATTAGAGATTAATTTCAGCAATTTGAGATTAATTCCAGCAATTAGAGATTGATTTCCTTCAATTAGAGATTAATTTCCATCAAGTAGAGATTGATTTCAGCAATTAGAGATTAATTTCAGGAATTAGAGATTAATTTCCATCAATTAGAGATGAATTTCAGCAATTAGAGATTAATTTCCATCAAGTAGAGATTAATTTCCTTCAATTAAATATTAATTTCAGCAATTAGAGATTATTTTCCTTCAATTAGTGATTAATTTCCATCAATTAGAGATTAATATCCTTCAATTAAATATTAATTTCAGCAATTAGATTAATTTCCTTCAATTAGAGATTAATTTCCTTCAATTAGAGATTAATTTTAACAATTAGAGTTAATTCCAGCAATTATAAATTAATTTCCTCCAATGAGAGATTAATTTAATCAATTAGAGATTAATTTCCTTCAATGAGAGATTAATTTCCTTCAATTAGAGATTAATTTCCAGCAATTAGAGATTAATTTCCTTCAATTAGAGATTAATTCCAGCAATTAGAGATTAATTTCCTTCAATTAGAGATTAATTTCCTTCAATTAAAGATTAATTCCAGCAATTAGAGATTAATTTCCTTCAATTAGAGATTAATTTCCTTCAATTAGAGATTAATTTCAGCAATTAGAGATTAATTTCAGCGATTAGAGATTAATTTCCTTCAATTAGAGATTAATTTCCAGCAATTAGAGATTAATTTAGATCAATTAGAGATTAACTCTCTTCAATTAGAGATTAATTTCCATCAATTAGAGATTAATTCCAGCAATTAGAGATTAATTTCCTTCAATTAGAGATTAATTTCCAGCAATTAGAGATTAATTTAGATCAATTAGAGATTAACTCTCTTCAATTAGAGATTAATTTCCATCAATTAGAGATTAATTCCAGCAATTAGAGATTAATTTCCTTCAATTAGAGATTAATTTCCTTCAATTAAAGATTAATTCCAGCAATTAGAGATTAATTTCCTTAAATTAGAGATTAATCCAGCAATTAGAGATTAATTTCCTTCAATTAGAGATTAATTTCCAGCAATTAGAGATAATTTCCTTGAATTAGAGATTAATTTCCTTCAATTAAAGATTAATTCCAGCAATTAGAGATTAATTTCCTTCAATTAGAGATTAATTTCCTTCAATTAGAGATTAATTTCAGCAATTAGAGATTAATTTCAGCAATTAGAGATTAATTTCCAGCAATTAGAGATTAATTTAGATCAATTAGAGATTAACTCTCTTCAATTAGAGATTAATTTCCATCAATTAGAGATTAATTTCAGCAATTAGAGATTAATTTCCTTCAATTAGAGATTAATTTCCATCAAATAGAGATTGATTTCAGCAATTAGAGATTAATTTCAGGAATTAGAGATTAATTTCCATCAATTAGAGATGAATTTCAGCAATTAGAGATTAATTACCATCAAGTAGAGATTAATTTCCTGCAATTAGAGATTAATTTCCTTCAATTTGAGATTAATTTCCTTCAATTAAATATTAATTTCAGCAATTAGATTAATTTGCTTCAATTGGAGATTAATTTCCTTCAATTAAATATTAATTTCAGCAATTAGAGATTAATTTCCTTCAATTAGTGATTAATTTCCATCAATTAGAGATTAATATCCTTCAATTAAATATTAATTTCCATCAATTAGAGATTAATTTCAGCAATTAGAGATTAATTTCAGCGATTAGAGATTAATTTCCTTCAATTAGAGATTAATTTCAGCAATTAGAGATTAATTTCCAGCAATTAGAGATTAATTTCCTTCAATTAGAGATTAATTTCAGCAATTTGAGATTAATTCCAGCAATTAGAGATTGATTTCCTTCAATTTGAGATTAATTTCCATCAAGTAGAGATTGATTTCAGCAATTAGAGATTAATTTCAGGAATTAGAGATTAATTTCCATCAATTAGAGATGAATTTCAGCAATTAGAGATTAATTTCCATCAAGTAGAGATTAATTTCCTTCAATTAGAGATTAATTTCCTTCAATTTGAGATTAATTTCCTTCAATTAAATATTAATTTTAGCAATTAGATGAATTTGCTCCAATTAGAGATTACTTCCAACCAATTAGACATTAATTCCAGCAATTAGAGATTAATTTCCTTCAATTAGAGATTAATTTCAGCAATTAGAGATTAATTTCCTTCAATTAGAGATTAATACCAGCAATTAGAGATTAATTTCCTTCAATTAGAGATTAATTCCAGAATTAGAGATTAATTTCCTTCAATTGGAGATTAATTTCAGCAATTAGAGATTAATTTCCAGCAATTAGAGATTAATTACCTTCAATTAGAGATTAATTTCCTTCAATTAGAGATTAATTTCAGCAATTAGAGATTAATTTCCAGCAATTAGAGATTAATTTAGATCAATTAGAGATTAACTCCCTTCAATTAGAGATTAATTTCCATCAATTAGAGATTAATTTCAGCAATTAGAGATTAATTTCCTTCAATTAGAGATTAATTTCAGCAATTTGAGATTAATTCCAGCAATTAGAGATTGATTTACTTCAATTAGAGATTAATTTCCTTCAATTAGAGATTAATTTCAGCAATTAGAGATTAATTTCCATCAAATAGAGATTGATTTCAGCAATTAGAGATTAATTTCAGGAATTAGGGATTAATTTCCATCAATTAAAGATGAATTTCAGCAATTAGATATTAATTTCCATCAAGTAGAGATTAATTTCCTGCAATTAGAGATTAATTTCCTTCAATTTGAGATTAATTTCCTTCAATTAAATATTAATTTCAGCAATTAGATTAATTTGCTTCAATTAGAGATTAATTTCCTTCAATTAAATATTAATTTCAGCAATTAGAGATTAATTTCCTTCAATTAGTGATTAATTTCCATCAATTAGAGATTAATATCCTTCAATTAAATATTAATTTCAGCAATTAGAGATTAATTTCCTTCAATTGGAGATTAATTTCAGCAATTAGAGATTAATTTCCATCAATTAGAGATTAATTTCAGCAATTAGATTAATTTCCATCAATTAGAGATTAATTTCAGCAATTAGAGATTAATTTCCATCAATTAGAGATTAATTTCCTTCAATTAGATTAATTCCAGCAATTAGAGATTAATTTCCTTCAATTAGAGATTAATTTCCTTCAATTAAAGATTAATTCCAGCAATTAGAGATTAATTTCCTTCAATTAGAGATTAGTTTCCTTCAATTAAAGATTAATTCCAGAAATTAGAGATTAATTCCAGCAATTAGAGATTAATTTCTTTCAATTAGAGATTAAGTTCCTTCAATTGGAGATTAATTTCAGCAATTAGAGATTAGTTTCCTTCAATTAGAGATTAATTTCCTTCAATTAGAGATTAATTCCAGCAATTAGAGATTAATTTCCTTCAATTAGAGATTAATTTCCAGCAATTAGAGATAATTTCCTTCAATTAGAGATTAATTTCCTTCAATTAAAGATTAATTCCAGCAATTAGAGATTAATTTCCTTCAATTAGAGATTAATTTACTTCAATTAGAGATTAATTCCAGCAATTAGAGATTAATTTCAGCAATTAGAGATTAATTTCCTTCAATTAGAGATTAATTCCAGCAATTAGAGATTAATTTCCTTCAATTCGAGATTAATTTCAGCAATTAGAGAATAATTTCCTTCAATTAGAGATTAATTTCAGCAATTAGGGATTAATTTCCTTCAATTAGAGATTAATTTCCAGCAATTAGAGATTAATTTCCTTCAATTAGAGATTAAATTCCTTCAATTAGAGATTAATTTCCTTCAATTAATTTCCATCAATTAGAGTTTAATTTCCAGCAATTAGTTAACTTCCTTCAATTAGAGATTAATTTACATCAAGTAGAGATTAATTTACATCAAAGAGATTAATTACAGCAATTAGAGTTTAATTTCCTTCAATTAGAGATTAATTTAGCAATTAGAGATTAATTTCCATCAATTAGTTTTAATTTCCATCAGAGATTAATTTCCTTTAATTGGAGATTAATTTCCTTCAATTAGAGATTAATTTCAGCAATTTGAGATTAATTCCAGCAATTAGAGATTAATTTCCTTCAATTAGAGATTAATTTCAGCAATTTGAGATTAATTCCAGCAATTAGAGATTAATTTCCTTCAATTAGAGATTAATTTCCTTCAATTAGATTAATTCCAGCAATTAGAGATTAATTTCCTTCAATTAGAGATTAATTTCCTTCAATTAAAGATTAATTCCAGCAATTAGAGATTAATTTCCAGCAATTAGAGATTAATTCCAGCAATTAGAGATTAATTTCTTTCAATTAGAGATTAAGTTCCTTCAATTGGAGATTAATTTCAGCAATTAGAGATTAGTTTCCTTCAATTAGAGATTAATTTCCTTCAATTAGAGATTAATTCCAGCAATTAGAGATTAATTTCCTTCAATTAGAGATTAATTTCCAGCAATTAGAGATAATTTCCTTCAATTAGAGATTAATTTCCTTCAATTAAAGATTAATTCCAGCAATTAGAGATTAATTTCCTTCAATTAGAGATTAATTTACTTCAATTAGAGATTAATTCCAGCAATTAGAGATTAATTTCAGCAATTAGAGATTAATTTCCTTCAATTAGAGATTAATTCCAGCAATTAGAGATTAATTTCCTTCAATTAGAGATTAATTTCAGCAATTAGAGAATAATTTCCTTCAATTAGAGATTAATTTCAGCAATTAGGGATTAATTTCCAGCAATTAGAGATTAATTTCCTTCAATTAATTTCCATCAATTAGAGTTTAATTTCCAGCAATTAGTTAACTTCCTTCAATTAGAGATTAATTTACATCAAGTAGAGATTAATTTACATCAAAGAGATTAATTACAGCAATTAGAGTTTAATTTCCTTCAATTAGAGATTAATTTAGCAATTAGAGATTAATTTCCATCAATTAGTTTTAATTTCCATCAGAGATTAATTTCCTTCAATTGGAGATTAATTTCCTTCAATTAGAGATTAATTTCAGCAATTTGAGATTAATTCCAGCAATTAGAGATTAATTTCCTTCAATTAGAGATTAATTTACATCAATTAGAGATTAATTTCCTTCAATTAGATTTAATTTCCATCAGAGATTAATTTCCTTCAGTTAGAGATTAATTTCCTTCAATTCGAGATTAATTTCAGCAATTAGAGATTAATTTCCTTCAATTAGAGATTAATTTCCAGCAATTAGAGATTAATTACATCAATTAGAGATTAATTTCCTTTGATTAGAGATTAATTTCCTTCAATTAGAGATTAATTTCCAGCAATTAGAGATAATTTCCTTCAATTAGAGATTAATTTCCTTCAATTAAAGATTAATTCCAGCAATTAGAGATTAATTTCCTTCAATTAGAGATTAATTTACTTCAATTAGAGATTAATTCCAGCAATTAGAGATTAATTTCCTTCAATTAGAGATTAATTTCAGCAATTAGAGATTAATTTCCTTCAATTAGAGATTAATTCCAGCAATTAGAGATTAATTTCCTTCAATTAGAGATTAATTTCAGCAATTAGAGAATAATTTCCTTCAATTAGAGATTAATTCCAGCAATTAGAGATTAATTTCCTTCAATTAGAGATTAATTTCAGCAATTAGAGAATAATTTCCTTCAATTAGAGATTAATTTCAGCAATTAGGGATTAATTTCCTTCAATTAGAGATTAATTTCCAGCAATTAGAGATTAATTTCCTTCAATTAGAGATTAAATTCCTTCAATTAGAGATTAATTTCCTTCAATTAATTTCCATCAATTAGAGTTTAATTTCCAGCAATTAGTTAACTTCCTTCAATTAGAGATTAATTTACATCAAGTAGAGATTAATTTACATGAAAGAGATTAATTACATCAATTAGAGATTAATTTAGCAATTAGAGATTAATTTCCATCAATTAGTTTTAATTTCCATCAGAGATTAATTTCCTTCAATTGGAGATTAATTTCCTTCAATTAGAGATTAATTCCAGCAATTAGAGATTAATTTCCTTCAATTAGAGATTAATTTCAGCAATTTGAGATTAATTCCAGCAATTAGAGATTAATTTCCTTCAATTAGAGATTAATTTACATCAATTAGAGATTAATTTCCTTCAATTAGATTTAATTTCCATCAGAGATTAATTTCCTTCAGTTAGAGATTAATTTCCTTCAATTCGAGATTAATTTCAGCAATTAGAGATTAATTTCCTTCAATTAGAGATTAATTTCCTTCAATTCGAGATTAATTTCAGCAATTAGAGATTAATTTCCTTCAATTAGAGATTAATTTCCAGCAATTAGAGATTAATTACATCAATTAGAGATTAATTTCCTTTGATTAGAGATTAATTTCCTTCAATTAGAGATTAATTTCAGGAATTAGAGATTAATTTCCAGCAATTAGAGATTAATTATATCAATTAGAGATTAATTTCCTTCGATTAGAGATTAATTTCCTTCAATTAGAGATTAATTTCAGGAATTAGAGATTAATTTCCAGCAATTAGAGATTAATTTCCTTCAATTCGAGATTAATTTCCAGCAATTAGAGATTAATTTCCTTCAATTAGAGATTAATTTCCAGCAATTTGAGATTGATTTCCTTCAATTAAAGATTAATTTCCTTCAATTAGAGATTAATTTCCTTCAATTAAAGATTAATTTCCATCAATTAGAGATTAATTCCTTCAATTAGAGATTAATTTCCATCAATTAGAGATTAATTCCTTCAATTAGAGATTAATTCTAACCACCTCCCCTTGACATTCAGTGGCATTACCATCGCCGAATCCCCCACCATCGACATCCTGGGGGTCACCATTGACCAGAAACTTAACTGGACCAGCCATATAAATACTGTGGCTGCAAGAGCAGGTCAGAGGCTGGGTATTCTGCGGCGAGTGACTCACCTCCTGACTCCCCAAAGCTTTTCCACCATCTACAAGGCACAAGTCAGGAGTGTGATGGAATACTCTCCACTTGCCTGGATGAGTGCAGCTCCAACAACACTCAAGAAGCTCGACACCATCCAGGACAAAGCAGCCCACTTGATTGGCACCCCATCCACCACCCTAAACATTCACTCCCTTCACCACCGGCGCACAGTGGCTGCAGTGTGTACCATCCACAGGATGCACTGCAGCAACTCGCCAAGGCTTCTTCGACAGCACCTCCCAAACCCGCGACCTCTACCACCTAGAAGGACAAGAGCAGCAGGTACATGGGAACAACACCACCTGCACGTTCCCCTCCAAGTCACACACCATCCCGACTTGGAAATATATCGGCCATTCCTTCATCGTCGCTGGGTCAAAATCCTGGAACTCCCTTCCTAACAGCACAGTGGGAGAACCTTCACCACACGGACTGCAGCGGTTCAAGAAGGCGGCTCACCACCACCTTCTCAAGGGCAATTAGGGATAGGCAATAAATGCCGGCCTCGCCAGCGACCCCACATCCCATGAACAAATAATAAAACAAAAGAGGATAGAGACAGGCTGGTGGAATGGGCGGACACGTGGCAGATGAAATCCAATGCACAAAAATGCGAAGTGATACATTTCGGTCGGAAGAACGAGGAGAGACAATATAAACTAGAGGGCACAATTCTAAAAGGGGTACAGGAACAGAGAGATCTGGGGGTATATGTGCACAAATCATTGAAGGTGGCAGGGCAGGTTGAGAAAGTGGCTAAAAAAGCATATGGGATCCTGGGCTTTATAAATAGAGGCTTAGAGTACGAAAGCAAGGAAGTCATAATGAACCTTTATAAAACACTGGTTTGGCCACAACTGGAATATTGTGTCCAGTTCTGGGCACCGCACTTCAGGAAATATGTGAAGGCCTTAGAGAGGGTGCAGAAGGGAATGATTCCAGGGATGAGGGACTTTAGTTACATGGACAGACTGGAGAAGCTGGGGTTGTTCTCCTTGGAACAGAGACGGTTGCGAAGAGATTTGATGGAGGTATTCAAAATCATGAAGGGTCTAGACAGAGTAGATAGAGAGAAACTGTTCCCATTGGCAGAAGGGTCAAGGACCAGAGGACATAGATTCAAGGTGATTGGCAAAAGAACCAAAGGTGACATGAGGAAAAACTTTTTTACGCAGCGAGTGGTTATGATCTGGAATGCACTGCCTGAGGGGGTGGTGGAGGCAGATTCAATCATGGCCTTCAAAAGGGAACTGGATAAGTACTTGAAGGAAAAAATTTGCAGGGCTACGGGGATAGGACGGGGGAGTGAGACTAGCTGGATTGCTGTTGCATAGAGCTGGCATGGACTCAATGGGCCGAATGGCCTCCTTCCGTGCTGTAACCTTTCTATGATTCTATTAGAGATTAATTTCCAGCAATTAAAGGCTATTTTCAGGAAATAAAGATAAACCATCGAGGCATTAAATTAAACGGTGTGTTTCTATTTTCTTTGAAGGCATTTATTTATTACAAGGATATTGCAGATGGGGGGGAAAATGGTGCTTTGATTGACAGTGAAAAATCATCGAATTAAGGAGAGAAGCCGATTGATGTCCAGTTATCGGGGGAGGGACAGAGTAACATTTTGGGAGGGGGGAGTGGGCAGAGTAACGTGTCGGAGGAGGGGTACGGGGCGGAGTAATGTGCCAGAGGAGGGGGTGGAGTAACGTGTCAAGTAAGGGGACAGGGTGGAGGTCGGGGCAGGGGGAAGAGAAATGTGTTGGGGAGGAGATTGGGGATATGGTAAGGAGGGGGATACGGGGAGACGGTTGGGGATAGGGGATACGGTCGGGGATCGGGGAGACGATCGGGGATACGGTCGGGGATCGGGGAGATGGTCGGGGATGGGGGATACGGGGAGACGGTCGGGGATGGGGGATACGGTCGGGGATCGGGGATACGGTCGGGGATCGGGGAGATGGTCGGGGATGGGGGATACGGGGAGACGGTCGGGGATGGGGGATACGGGGAGACGGTCGGGGATGGGGGATACGGGGAGACGGTCGGGGATGGGGGATACGGGGAGACGGTCGGGGATACGGGGAGACGGTCGGGGATGGGGGATACCGGGAGACGGTCGGGGATGGGGGATACGGGGAGACGGTCGGGGATGGGGGATATGGGGAGACGGTCGGGGATGGGGGATACGGGGAGACGGTCGGGGATCGGGGAGACGGTCGGGGATGGGGGATACGGGGAGACGGTCGGGGATGGGGGATACGGGGAGACGGTCGGGGATCGGGGAGACGGTCGGGGATGGGGGAGACGGTCGGGGATGGGGGATACGGGGAGACGGTCGGGGATGGGGGATACAGGGAGACGGTCGGGGATGGGGGATACGGGGAGACAGTCGGGGATGGGGGATACGGGGAGACGGTCGGGGATGGGGGAGACGGTCGGGGATCGGGGAGACGGTCGGGGATCGGGGAGACGGTCGGGGATGGGGGATACGGGGAGACGGTCGGGGATGGGGGAGACGGTCGGGGATGGGGGAGATGGTTGGGGTTATGGGGAGATGGTTGGGGAGATGGGGTTATGGGGAGAGGGTTGGGGAGATGGGGAGAGGGTTGGGGAGATGGGGTTATGGGGAGATGGGGTTATGGGGAGATGGTTGGGGAGATGGGGTTATGGGGAGAGGGTTGGGGAGATGGGGTTATGGGGAGATGGGGTTATGGGGAGATGGGGTTATGGGGAGAGGGTTGGGGAGATGGGGTTATGGGGAGATGGGGTTATGGGGAGAGGGTTGGGGAGATGGGGAGAGGGTTGGGGAGATGGGGTTATGGGGAGAGGGTTGGGGAGATGGGGTTATGGGGAGATGGGGTTATGGGGAGATGGGGTTATGGGGAGAGGGTTGGGGAGATGGGGTTATGGGGAGATGGGGTTATGGGGAGAGGGTTGGGGAGATGGGGTTATGGGGAGATGGTTGGGGAGATGGGGTTATGGGGAGAGGGTTGGGGAGATGGGGTTATGGGGAGATGGGGTTATGGGGAGAGGGTTGGGGAGATGGGGAGAGGGTTGGGGAGATGGGGTTATGGGGAGATGGTTGGGGAGATGGGGTTATGGGGAGAGGGTTGGGGAGATGGGGTTATGGGGAGATGGGGTTATGGGGAGAGGGTTGGGGAGATGGGGTTATGGGGAGATGGGGTTATGGGGAGATGGGGTTATGGGGAGAGGGTTGGGGAGATGGGGAGAGGGTTGGGGAGATGGGGTTATGGGGAGAGGGTTGGGGAGATGGGGTTATGGGGAGATGGTTGGGGAGATGGGGAGAGGGTTGGGGAGATGGGGAGAGGGTTGGGGAGATGGGGTTATGGGGAGAGGGTTGGGGAGATGGGGTTATGGGGAGATGGGGTTATGGGGAGATGGGGTTATGGGGAGAGGGTTGGGGAGATGGGGAGAGGGTTGGGGAGATGGGGAGAGGGTTGGGGAGATGGGGAGAGGGTTGGGGAGATGGGGTTATGGGGAGAGGGTTGGGGAGATGGGGAGAGGGTTGGGGAGATGGGGAGAGGGTTGGGGAGATGGGGTTATGGGGAGAGGGTTGGGGAGATGGGGTTATGGGGAGATGGTTGGGGATCGGGGAGATAGATGGGGAGATGGTTGGGGATACGGGGAGATGGTTGGGGATCGGGGAGATGGTTGGGGATCGGGGAGATGGTTGGGGATCGGGGAGATAGATGGGGATACGGGGAGATGGTTGGGGATTCGGGGAGACGGTTGGGGATCGGGGAGATGGTTGGGGATCGGGGAGATAGATGGGGATATGGGGGATACGGGGAGACGGTTGGGGATCGGGGAGACTCGATTGGAGATGAAATGCTGGATCTCCTCTCGACGAACGAGCTCCCATTTATTCAGCGCCTCATCGTGTCGTCTGGACGTCCTTTAACGCATCACAGCCAATGAAGTACTTCTGAAGTGTCGTTGTGTGAGGAAACGGGGCTACCAAATCGCGCACAGCAAGATGCCACAAACTGCCAATCAGACGGGGAGGAAATCTTGTCCCTGCGGTCTGGGGATGGAGACCCCGCCCTCCCCCCAGCCTCTGGATGTGGCGGTGCAGTCTGGGTAACTATCGTTAACCCTCGGTGAGGATTACACAGAATTACATCGAATGTACAGCACAGAAACAGGCCATTCGGCCCAACTGGTCCATGCTGGTGTTTGTGCTCCACACGAGCCTCCTCCCCTCCTTCATCTCACCCTATCAGCATATCCTCCTATTCCTTTCTCCCTCAGGTGTTTAGCTATCGACTTCTGGATTTCATTGGGGTATTTTGAACCAAACCATGTTCCAGGCGTTACTTAAATACCATCTTTATTTGCGACCGTTTTCCTGTGTAGATCTCAGCCTTGAATATACTCAATGACTAAACTCACAGCCCTCTGGGGTAGAGAATTCCAAAGATTCACAACCCTCTGAGTGAGGAAATTCCTCCTCATCTCAGTCTTAAATGTCCGACCCCTTATCCTGAGACTGTGCCCCCTAGTTCCAGACTCTCCAGCCAGGGGAAACAGCCTCTCAGCATCTACCCTGTGAAGCCCCCTCAGAATCTGATCTGTTTCAATGCGATCACCTCTCATTCTTCTAAACTCCAGAGAGTATCGGCCCATTCGACTCAATCTCTCCTCATAGGACAACCCTCTCATCCCAGGAATCAATCAGGTGAACCTTCGTTGCACCCCCTCTAAGACAAGTATATCCTTCCTTAGATAAGGAGAGCAAAACTGTACACAGTACTCCAGGTGAGGTCTCACCAAATCCCTGTACAATTGTAGTAAGACTTCCTTACTCTTGTACTCCAACCTCCTTGCAGTAAAGGCCATTTGCAGAAGGAAAAACAAACTAATTGAAGCTTCAGTTTAATCCCGATCCGATTTCTGTGCGGACATTATTTTAGTTGTATAAACTAAACTCCAGAGGGGACCAAGTGCCTTGCTGTGAAAGATTGTATTTTCAGGAAAGATACAGAATGGTCAGCTCGTTGTGAGGAAAGGCAGGGCCAGTCAGTCCCGAGTGAAATTGAAAACATCCCCCTCCAGTGCATTGTGTTTTTGGGGATTTCAAATCAAACCCTTTCTGTAACAGGAGAAGTGTAGCTTGTTACAAACCATCAGGCTGAGTGATGACAGCATTAGGGAGCAGTCGCTACAGAAACACAGTTAACATTTCCCACCTGAAGCCCCCACAGGAGATGAATCAATGTGTTATAAAGCAGGATGTTCAGGTATGTTTGCAAAAACTCAGTGGTTTGTTCCAACCGCAAACGAAAGACACCCCGGGGATACACTGTAGGAAACGAAAGACACCCCGGGGATACACTGTAGAAACTAAAGACACCCCGGGGATACACTGTAGAAACTAAAGACACCCCGGGGATACACTGTAGAAAACTAAAGACACCCCGGGGATACACTGTAGAAATTAAGACACCCCGGGGATACACTGTAGAAACTAAAGACACCCCGAGGATACACTGTAGGAAACTAAAGACACCCCGGGGATACACTGCAGGAAACTAAAGACACCCCGGGGATACACTGTAGGAAACTAAAGACACCCCGGGGATACACTGTAGAAAACTAAAGACACCCCGGGGATACACTGTAGAAACTAAAGACACCCCGGGGATACACTGTAGAAACTAAAGACACCCCGGGGATACACTGTAGAAACTAAAGACACCCCGGGGATACACTGTAGAAACTAAAGACACCCCGGGGATACACTGTAGAAACTAAAGACACCCCGGGGATACACTGTAGAAAATTAAAGACACCCCGGGGATACACTGTAGAAACTAAAGACACCCCGGGGATACACTGTAGAAACTAAAGACACCCCGGGGATACACTGTAGGAAACTAAAGACACCCCGGGGATACACTGTAGGAAACTAAAGACACCCCGGGGATACACTGTAGAAACTAAAGACACCCCGGAGACACACTGTAGAAACTAAAGACACCCCGGGGATACACTGTAGGAAACTAAAGACACCCCGGGGATACAATGTAGAAACTAAAGACACCCCGGGGATACACTGTAGGAAACTAAAGACACCCCGGGGATACACTGTAGGAAACTAAAGACACCCCGGGGATACACTGTAGGAAACTAAAGACACCCCGGGGATACACTGTAGAAACTAAAGACACCCCGGGGATACACTGTAGGAAACTAAAGACACCCCGGGGATACACTGTAGAAACTAAAGACACCCCGGGGATACACTGTAGGAAACTAAAGACACCCCGGGGATGCACTGTAGAAACTAAAGACACCCCGGGGATACACTGTAGAAAACTAAAGACACCCCGGGGATACACTGTAGGAAACTAAAGACACCCCGGGGATACACTGTAGGAAACTAAAGACACCCCGGGGATACACTGTAGAAACTAAAGACACCCCGGGGATACACTGTAGAAACTAAAGACACCCCGGGGATACACTGTAGAAACTAAAGACACCCCGGGGATACACTGTAGGAACTAAAGACACCCCGGGGATACACTGTAGAAACTAAAGACACCCCGGGGATACACTGTAGAAACTAAAGACACCCCGGGGATACACTGCAGGAAACTAAAGACACCCCGGGGATACACTGTAGAAAACTAAAGACACCCCGGGGATACACTGTAGAAAACTAAAGACACCCCGGGGATACACTGGAGAAACTAAAGACAGCCCGGGGATACACTGTACAAAACTAAAGACACCCCGGGGATACACTGTAGAAACTAAAGACACCCCGGGGATACACTGTAGAAACTAAAGACACGCCGGGGATACACTGTAGAAAACTAAAGACACCCCGGGGATACACTGTAGAAAACTAAAGACACCCCGGGGATACACTGGAGAAACTAAAGACAGCCCGGGGATACACTGTACAAAACTAAAGACACCCCGGGGATACACTGTAGAAACTAAAGACACCCCGGGGATACACTGTAGAAACTAAAGACACCCCGGGGATACACTGTAGGAAACTAAAGACACCCCGGGGATACACTGTAGAAAACTAAAGACACCCCGGGGATACACTGTAGAAAACTAAAGACACCCCGGGGATACACTGTAGAAACTAAAGACACCCCGGGGATACACTGTAGAAACTAAAGACACCCCGGGGATACACTGTAGAAACTAAAGACACCCCGGGGATACACTGTAGGAAACTAAAGACACCCCGGGGATACACTGTAGAAAACTAAAGACACCCCGGGGATACACTGTCGGAAACTAAAGACACCCCGGGGATACACTGTAGAAACTAAAGACACCCCGGGGATACACTGTAGAAACTAAAGACACCCCGGGGATACACTGTAGGAAACTAAAGACACCCCGGGGATACACTGTAGGAACTAAAGACACCCCGGGGATACACTGTAGGAAACTAAAGACACCCCGGGGATACACTGTAGAAACTAAAGACACCCCGGGGATACACTGTAGAAACTAAAGACACCCCGGCGATACACTGTAGATAACTAAAGACACCCCAGGGATACACTGTAGAAACTAAAGACACCCCGGGGATACACTGTAGAAACTAAAGACACCCCGGGGATACACTGTAGAAAGTAAAGACACCCCGGGGATACACTGTAGAAACTAAAGACACCCCGGGATTACACTGTAGGAAACTAAAGACACCCCGGGGATAGACTGTAGAAACTAAAGACACCCCGGGGATACACTGTAGAAACTAAAGACACCCCGGGGATACACTGTAGAAAACTAAAGACACCCCAGGGATACACTGTAGGAAACTAAAGACACCCCGGGGATACACTGTAGAAACTAAAGACGCCCCGGGGTTACACTGCAGGAAACTAAAGACACCCCGGGGATACACTGTAGAAAACTAAAGACACCCCGGGGATACACTGTAGAAACGAAAGACACCCCGGGGATACACTGTAGGAAACTAAAGACACCCCGGGGATACACTGTAGAAACTAAAGACACCCCGGGGATACACTGTAGAAACTGAAGACACCCCGGGGATACACTGTAGGAAACTAAAGACACCCCGGGGATACACTGTAGAAACTAAAGACACCCCGGGGATACACTGTAGAAACTAAAGACACCCCGGGGATACACTGTAGGAAACTAAAGACACCCCGGGGATACACTGTAGAAACTAAAGACACCCCGGGGATACACTGTAGAAACTAAAGACACCCCGGGGATACACTGTAGAAACTAAAGACACCCCGGGGATACACTGTAGAAACTAAAGACACCCCGGGGATACACTGTAGAAACTAAAGACACCCCGGGGATACACTGTAGAAACTAAAGACACCCCGGGGATACACTGTAGGAAACTAAAGACACCCCGGGGATACACTGTAGGAAACTAAAGACACCCCGGGGATACACTGTAGGAAACTAAAGACACCCCGGGGATACACTGTAGAAACTAAAGACACCCCGGGGATAGACTGTAGAAACTAAAGACACCCCGGGGATACACTGTAGAAACTAAAGACACCCCGGGGATACACTGTAGAAACTAAAGACACCCCGGGGATACACTGTAGAAACTAAAGACACCCCGGGGATACACTGTAGAAACTAAAGACACCCCGGGGATACACTGTAGAAATTAAAGACACCCCGGGGATACACTGTAGGAAACTAAAGACACCCCGGGGATACACTGTAGAAACTAAAGACACCCCGGGGATACACTGTAGGAAACTAAAGACACCCCGGGGATACACTGTAGAAACTAAAGACACCCCGGGGATACACTGTAGGAAACTAAAGACACCCCGGGGATACACTGTAGAAACTAAAGACACCCCGGGGATACACTGTAGAAACTAAAGACACCCCGGGGATACACTGTAGAAACTAAAGACACCCCGGGGATACACTGTAGAAACTAAAGACACCCCGGGGATACACTGTAGAAACTAAAGACACCCCGGGGATACACTGTAGGAAACTAAAGACACCCCGGGGATACACTGTAGAAACTAAAGACACCCCGGGGATACACTGTAGAAACTAAAGACACCCCGGGGATACACTGTAGGAAACTAAAGACACCCCGGGGATACACTGTAGAAACTAAAGACACCCCGGGGATACACTGTAGAAACTAAAGACACCCCGGGGATACACTGTAGGAAACTAAAGACACCCCGGGGATACACTGTAGAAACTAAAGACACCCCGGGGATACACTGTAGGAAACTAAAGACACCCCGGGGATACACTGTAGAAACTGAAGACACCCCGGGGATACACTGTAGAAACTAAAGACACCCCGGGGATACACTGTAGGAAACTAAAGACACCCCGGGGATACACTGTAGAAACTAAAGACACCCCGGGGATACACTGTAGAAACTAAAGACACCCCGGGGATACACTGTAGGAAACTAAAGACACCCCGGGGATGCACTGTAGAAACTAAAGACACCCCGGGGATACACTGTAGAAAACTAAAGACACCCCGGGGATACACTGTAGGAAACTAAAGACACCCCGGGGATACACTGTAGGAAACTAAAGACACCCCGGGGATACACTGTAGAAACTAAAGACACCCCGGGGATACACTGTAGAAACTAAAGACACCCCGGGGATACACTGTAGAAACTAAAGACACCCCGGGGATACACTGCAGGAAACTAAAGACACGCCGGGGATACACTGTAGAAAACTAAAGACACCCCGGGGATACACTGTAGAAAACTAAAGACACCCCGGGGATACACTGGAGAAACTAAAGACAGCCCGGGGATACACTGTACAAAACTAAAGACACCCCGGGGATACACTGTAGAAACTAAAGACACCCCGGGGATACACTGTAGAAACTAAAGACACCCCGGGGATACACTGTAGGAAACTAAAGACACCCCGGGGATACACTGTAGAAAACTAAAGACACCCCGGGGATACACTGTAGAAACTAAAGACACCCCGGGGATACACTGTAGAAACTAAAGACACCCCGGGGATACACTGTAGAAACTAAAGACACCCCGGGGATACACTGTAGGAAACTAAAGACACCCCGGGGATACACTGTAGAAAACTAAAGACACCCCGGGGATACACTGTAGAAACTAAAGACACCCCGGGGATACACTGTAGAAACTAAAGACACCCCGGGGATACACTGTAGGAAACTAAAGACACCCCGGGGATACACTGTAGAAAACTAAAGACACCCCGGGGATACACTGTAGAAACTAAAGACACCCCGGGGATACACTGTAGAAACTAAAGACACCCCGGGGATACACTGTAGAAAACTAAAGACACCCCGGGGATACACTGTAGAAACTAAAGACACCCCGGGGATACACTGTAGGAAACTAAAGACACCCCGGGGATACACTGTAGAAACTAAAGACACCCCGGCGATACACTGTAGGAAACTAAAGACACCCCGGGGATACACTGTAGGAAACTAAAGACACCCCAGGGATACACTGTAGAAACTAAAGACACCCCGGGGATACACTGTAGAAACTAAAGACACCCCGGGGATACACTGTAGAAAGTAAAGACACCCCGGGGATACACTGTAGAAACTAAAGACACCCCGGGATTACACTGTAGGAAACTAAAGACACCCCGGGGATAGACTGTAGAAACTAAAGACACCCCGGGGATACACTGTAGAAACTAAAGACACCCCGGGGATACACTGTAGGAAACTAAAGACACCCCGGGGATACACTGTAGAAACTAAAGACACCCCGGGGATACACTGTAGAAACTAAAGACACCCCGGGGATACACTGTAGAAAACTAAAGACACCCCGGGGATACACTGTAGGAAACTAAAGACACCCCAGGGATACACTGTAGAAACTAAAGACGCCCCGGGGTTACACTGCAGGAAACTAAAGACACCCCGGGGATACACTGTAGAAAACTAAAGACACCCCGGGGATACACTGTAGAAACTAAAGACACCCCGGGGATACACTGTAGGAAACTAAAGACACCCCGGGGATACACTGTAGAAACTAAAGACACCCCGGGGATACACTGTAGAAACTAAAGACACCCCGGGGATACACTGTAGGAAACTAAAGACACCCCGGGGATACACTGTAGAAACTAAAGACACCCCGGGGATACACTGTAGGAAACTAAAGACACCCCGGGGATACACTGTAGGAAACTAAAGACACCCCGGGGATACACTGTAGGAAACTAAAGACACCCCGGGGATACACTGTAGAAACTAAAGACACCCCGGGGATACACTGTAGAAACTAAAGACACCCCGGGGATACACTGTAGAAACTAAAGACACCCCGGGGATACACTGTAGAAACTAAAGACACCCCGGGGATACACTGTAGAAACTAAAGACACCCCGGGGATACACTGTAGAAACTAAAGACACCCCGGGGATACACTGTAGAAACTAAAGACACCCCGGGGATACACTGTAGAAACTAAAGACACCCCGGGGATACACTGTAGAAACTAAAGACACCCCGGGGATACACTGTAGAAACTAAAGACACCCCGGGGATACACTGTAGGAAACTAAAGACACCCCGGGGATACACTGTAGAAACTAAAGACACCCCGGGGATACACTGTAGAAACTAAAGACACCCCGGGGATACACTGTAGAAACTAAAGACACCCCGGGGATACACTGTAGGAAACTAAAGACACCCCGGGGATACACTGTAGAAACTAAAGACACCCCGGGGATACACTGTAGAAACTAAAGACACCCCGGGGATACACTGTAGAAACTAAAGACACCCCGGGGATACACTGTAGAAACTAAAGACACCCCGGGGATACACTGTAGAAACTAAAGACACCCCGGGGATACACTGTAGGAAACTAAAGACACCCCGGGGATACACTGTAGGAACTAAAGACACCCCGGGGATACACTGTAGGAAACTAAAGACACCCCGGGGATACACTGTAGGAAACTAAAGACACCCCGGGGATACAATGTAGGAAACTAAAGACACCCCGGGGATACACTGTAGAAACTAAAGACACCCCGGGGATACACTGTAGAAACTAAAGACACCCCGGGGATACACTGTAGAAACTAAAGACACCCCGGGGATACACTGCAGGAAACTAAAGACACCCCGGGGATACACTGTAGAAAACTAAAGACACCCCGGGGATACACTGTAGAAACTAAAGACACCCCGGGGATACACTGTAGAAACTAAAGACACCCCGGGGATACACTGCAGGAAACTAAAGACACCCCGGGGATACACTGTAGGAAACTAAAGACACCCCGGGGATACACTGTAGAAACTAAAGACACCCCGGGGATACACTGTAGAAACTAAAGACACCCCGGGGATACACTGTAGAAACTAAAGACACCCCGGGGATACACTGTAGGAAACTAAAGACACCCCGGGGATACACTGTAGAAACTAAAGACACCCCGGGGATACACTGTAGGAAACTAAAGACACCCCGGGGATACACTGTAGAAACTAAAGACACCCCGGGGATACACTGTAGAAACTAAAGACACCCCGGGGATACACTGTAGGAAACTAAAGACACCCCGGGGATACACTGTAGAAACTAAAGACACCCCGGGGATACACTGTAGGAAACTAAAGACACCCCGGGGATACACTGTAGAAACTAAAGACACCCCGGGGATACACTGTAGAAAACTAAAGACACCCCGGGGATACACTGTAGAAAACTAAAGACACCCCGGGGATACACTGTAGAAAACTAAAGACACCCCGGGGAGACACTGTAGAAACTAAAGACACCCCGGGGATACACTGTAGAAAACTAAAGACACCCCGGGGATACACTGTAGGAAACTAAAGACACCCCGGGGATACACTGTAGAAACTAAAGACACCCCGGGGATACACTGTAGAAACTAAAGACACCCCGGGGATACACTGTAGAAACTAAAGACACCCCGGGGATACACTGTAGGAAACTAAAGACACCCCGGGGATACACTGTAGAAACTAAAGACACCCCGGGGATACACTGTAGGAAACTAAAGACACCCCGGGGATACACTGTAGAAACTAAAGACACCCCGGGGATACACTGTAGAAACTAAAGACACCCCGGGGATACACTGTAGAAACTAAAGACACCCCGGGGATACACTGCAGAAACTAAAGACACCCCGGGGATACACTGTAGGAAACTAAAGACACCCCGGGGATACACTGTAGGAAACTAAAGACACCCCGGAGATACACTGTAGGAAACTAAAGACACCCCGGGGATACAATGTAGGAAACTAAAGACACCCCGGAGATACACTGTAGGAAACTAAAGACACCCCGGGGATACACTGTAGAAACTAAAGACACCCCGGGGATACACTGTAGGAAACTAAAGACACCCCGGGGATACACTGTAGAAACTAAAGACACCCCGGGGATACACTGTAGAAACTAAAGACACCCCGGGGATACACTGTAGAAAGTAAAGACACCCCGGGGATACACTGTAGAAACTAAAGACACCCCGGGATTACACTGTAGGAAACTAAAGACACCCCGGGGATAGACTGTAGAAACTAAAGACACCCCGGGGATACACTGTAGAAACTAAAGACACCCCGGGGATACACTGTAGGAAACTAAAGACACCCCGGGGATACACTGTAGAAACTAAAGACACCCCGGGGATACACTGTAGAAAACTAAAGACACCCCGGGGATACACTGTAGGAAACTAAAGACACCCCAGGGATACACTGTAGAAACTAAAGACGCCCCGGGGTTACACTGCAGGAAACTAAAGACACCCCGGGGATACACTGTAGAAAACTAAAGACACCCCGGGGATACACTGTAGAAACTAAAGACACCCCGGGGATACACTGTAGGAAACTAAAGACACCCCGGGGATACACTGTAGAAACTAAAGACACCCCGGGGATACACTGTAGAAACTAAAGACACCCCGGGGATACACTGTAGGAAACTAAAGACACCCCGGGGATACACTGTAGAAACTAAAGACACCCCGGGGATACACTGTAGGAAACTAAAGACACCCCGGGGATACACTGTAGGAAACTAAAGACACCCCGGGGATACACTGTAGGAAACTAAAGACACCCCGGGGATACACTGTAGAAACTAAAGACACCCCGGGGATACACTGTAGAAACTAAAGACACCCCGGGGATACACTGTAGAAACTAAAGACACCCCGGGGATACACTGTAGAAACTAAAGACACCCCGGGGATACACTGTAGAAACTAAAGACACCCCGGGGATACACTGTAGAAACTAAAGACACCCCGGGGATACACTGTAGAAACTAAAGACACCCCGGGGATACACTGTAGAAACTAAAGACACCCCGGGGATACACTGTAGAAACTAAAGACACCCCGGGGATACACTGTAGAAACTAAAGACACCCCGGGGATACACTGTAGGAAACTAAAGACACCCCGGGGATACACTGTAGAAACTAAAGACACCCCGGGGATACACTGTAGAAACTAAAGACACCCCGGGGATACACTGTCGGAAACTAAAGACACCCCGGGGATACACTGTAGAAACTAAAGACACCCCGGGGATACACTGTAGGAAACTAAAGACACCCCGGGGATACACTGTAGAAACTAAAGACACCCCGGGGATACACTGTAGAAACTAAAGACACCCCGGGGATACACTGTAGAAACTAAAGACACCCCGGGGATACACTGTAGAAACTAAAGACACCCCGGGGATACACTGTAGAAACTAAAGACACCCCGGGGATACACTGTAGGAAACTAAAGACACCCCGGGGATACACTGTAGGAACTAAAGACACCCCGGGGATACACTGTAGGAAACTAAAGACACCCCGGGGATACACTGTAGGAAACTAAAGACACCCCGGGGATACAATGTAGGAAACTAAAGACACCCCGGGGATACACTGTAGAAACTAAAGACACCCCGGGGATACACTGTAGAAACTAAAGACACCCCGGGGATACACTGTAGAAACTAAAGACACCCCGGGGATACACTGCAGAAACTAAAGACACCCCGGGGATACACTGCAGGAAACTAAAGACACCCCGGGGATACACTGTAGGAAACTAAAGACACCCCGGGGATACACTGTAGAAACTAAAGACACCCCGGGGATACACTGTAGAAACTAAAGACACCCCGGGGATACACTGTAGAAACTAAAGACACCCCGAGGATACACTGTAGGAAACTAAAGACACCCCGGGGATACACTGTAGAAACTAAAGACACCCCGGGGATACACTGTAGGAAACTAAAGACACCCCGGGGATACACTGTAGAAACTAAAGACACCCCGGGGATACACTGTAGAAACTAAAGACACCCCGGGGATACACTGTAGGAAACTAAAGACACCCCGGGGATACACTGTAGAAACTAAAGACACCCCGGGGATACACTGTAGGAAACTAAAGACACCCCGGGGATACACTGTAGAAACTAAAGACACCCCGGGGATACACTGTAGAAAACTAAAGACACCCCGGGGATACACTGTAGAAAACTAAAGACACCCCGGGGATACACTGTAGAAAACTAAAGACACCCCGGGGAGACACTGTAGAAACTAAAGACACCCCGGGGATACACTGTAGAAAACTAAAGACACCCCGGGGATACACTGTAGAAACTAAAGACACCCCGGGGATACACTGTAGAAACTAAAGACACCCCGGGGATACACTGTAGGAAACTAAAGACACCCCGGGGATACACTGTAGAAACTAAAGACACCCCGGGGATACACTGTAGGAAACTAAAGACACCCCGGGGATACACTGTAGAAACTAAAGACACCCCGGGGATACACTGTAGAAACTAAAGACACCCCGGGGATACACTGTAGAAACTAAAGACACCCCGGGGATACACTGCAGAAACTAAAGACACCCCGGGGATACACTGTAGGAAACTAAAGACACCCCGGGGATACACTGTAGGAAACTAAAGACACCCCGGAGATACACTGTAGGAAACTAAAGACACCCCGGGGATACAATGTAGGAAACTAAAGACACCCCGGAGATACACTGTAGGAAACTAAAGACACCCCGGGGATACACTGTAGAAACTAAAGACACCCCGGGGATACACTGTAGGAAACTAAAGACACCCCGGGGATACACTGTAGAAAACTAAAGACACCCCGGGGATACACTGTAGAAAACTAAAGACACCCCGGGGAGACACTGTAGAAACTAAAGACACCCCGGGGATACACTGTAGAAAACTAAAGACACCCCGGGGATACACTGTAGAAACTAAAGACACCCCGGGGATACACTGTAGAAACTAAAGACACCCCGGGGATACACTGTAGGAAACTAAAGACACCCCGGGGATACACTGTAGAAACTAAAGACACCCCGGGGATACACTGTAGGAAACTAAAGACACCCCGGGGATACACTGTAGAAACTAAAGACACCCCGGGGATACACTGTAGAAACTAAAGACACCCCGGGGATACACTGTAGAAACTAAAGACACCCCGGGGATACACTGCAGAAACTAAAGACACCCCGGGGATACACTGTAGGAAACTAAAGACACCCCGGGGATACACTGTAGGAAACTAAAGACACCCCGGAGATACACTGTAGGAAACTAAAGACACCCCGGGGATACAATGTAGGAAACTAAAGACACCCCGGAGATACACTGTAGGAAACTAAAGACACCCCGGGGATACACTGTAGAAACTAAAGACACCCCGGGGATACACTGTAGGAAACTAAAGACACCCCGGGGATACACTGTAGAAACTAAAGACATCCCGGGGATACAAAGTAGGAAACTAAAGACACCCCGGGGATACACTGTAGGAAACTAAAGACACCCCGGGGATACACTGTAGGAAACTAAAGACACCCCGGGGATACACTGTAGAAACTAAAGACACCCCGGGGATACACTGTAGAAACTAAAGACACCCCGGGGATACACTGTAGGAAACTAAAGACACCCCGGGGATACACTGTAGAAACTAAAGACACCCCGGGGATACACTGTAGAAACTAAAGACACCCCGGAGACACACTGTAGGAAACTAAAGACACCCCGGGGATACACTGTAGAAACTAAAGACACCCCGGGGATACACTGTAGAAACTAAAGACACCCCGGGGATACACTGTAGAAACTAAAGACACCCCGGGGATACACTGTAGGAAACTAAAGACACCCCGGGGATACACTGTAGAAAATAAAGACACCCCGGGGACACACTGTAGAAACTAAAGACACCCCGGGGATACACTGCATGAAACTAAAGACACCCCGGGGATACACTGTAGGAAACTAAAGACACCCCGGGGATACACTGTAGAAAACTAAAGACACCCCGGGGATACACTGTAGAAACTAAAGACACCCCGGAGACACACTGTAGGAAACTAAAGACACCCCGGAGACACACTGTAGGAAACTAAAGACACCCCGGGGATACACTGTAGGAAACTAAAGACACCCCGGGGATACACTGTAGAAACTAAAGACACCCCGGGGATACACTGTAGGAAACTAAAGACACCCCGGGGATACACTGTAGAAACTAAAGACACCCCGGGGATACACTGTAGGAAACTAAAGACACCCCGGGGATACACTGTAGGAAACTAAAGACACCCCGGGGATACACTGTAGGAAACTAAAGACACCCCGGGGATACACTGTAGAAACTAAAGACACCCCGGGGATACACTGTAGAAACTAAAGACACCCCGGGGATACACTGTAGAAACTAAAGACACCCCGGGGATACACTGTCGGAAACTAAAGACACCCCGGGGATACACTGTAGAAAACTAAAGACACCCCGGGGATACAATGTAGAAACTAAACACACCCCGGGGATACACTGTAGAAACTAAAGACACCCCGGGGATACACTGTAGAAACTAAAGACACCCCGGGGAGACACTGTAGAAACTAAAGACACCCCGGGGATACACTGTAGAAACTAAAGACACCCCGGGGATACACTGTAGAAAACTAAAGACACCCCGGGGATACACTGTCGGAAACTAAAGACACCCCGGGGATACACTGTAGAAACTAAAGACACCCCGGGGATACACTGTAGAAACTAAAGACACCCCGGGGATACACTGTAGAAACTAAAGACACCCCGGGGATACACTGTAGGAAACTAAAGACACCCCGGGGATACACTGTAGAAACTAAAGACACCCCGGGGATACACTGTAGGAAACTAAAGACACCCCGGGGATACACTGTAGAAACTAAAGACACCCCGGGGATACACTGTATAAACTAAAGACACCCCGGGGATACACTGTAGGAAACTAAAGACACCCCGGGGATACACTGTAGAAACTAAAGACACCCCGGGGATACAATGTAGAAACTAATGACACCCCGGAGACACACTGTAGGAAACTAAAGACACACCGGGGATACTCTGTAGAAACTAAAGACACCCCGGGGATACACTGTAGAAACTAAAGACACCCCGGGGATACACTGTAGAAACTAAAGACACCCCGGAGATACACTGCAGAAACTAAAGACACCCCGGGGATACACTGTACAAAACTAAAGACACCCCGGGGATACACTGTAGAAACTAAAGACACCCCGGGGATACACTGTAGGAAACTAAAGACACCCCGGGGATACACTGTAGAAAACTAAAGACACCCCGGGGATACAATGTAGAAACTAAAGACACCCCGGGGATACAATGTAGAAACTAAAGACACCCCGGGGATACACTGTAGAAACTAAAGACACCCCGGAGATACAATGTAGGAAACTAAAGACACCCCGGGGATACACTGTAGAAACTAAAGACACCCCGGGGATACACTGTAGAAACTAAAGACACTCCGGGGATACACTGTAGAAACTAAAGACACCCCGGAGATACACTGTAGGAAACTAAAGACACCCCGGGGATACACTGTAGAAACTAAAGACACCCCGGGGATACACTGTAGGAAACTAAAGACACCCGGGGGATACACTGTAGAAACTAAAGACACCCCGGAGACAAACTGTAGGAAACTAAAGACACCCCGGGGATACACTGTAGAAACTAAAGACACCCCGGGGATACACTGTAGAAACTAAAGACACCCCGGGGATACACTGTAGAAACTAAAGACACCCCGGGGATACACTGTAGAAACTAAAGACACCCCGGGGATACACTGTAGAAACTAAAGACACCCCGGGGATACACTGTAGAAACTAAAGACACCCCGGGGATACACTGTAGAAAACTAAAGACACCCCGGGGATACGCTGTAGGAAACTAAAGACACCCCGGGGATACACTGTAGAAACTAAACACACCCCGGGGATACACTGTAGGAAACGAAAGACACCCCGGGGATACACTGTAGGAAACTAAAGACACCCCGGGGATACACTGTAGAAAACTAAAGACACCCCAGGGATACACTGTAGGAAACTAAAGACACCCCGGGGATACACTGTAGGAAACTAAAGACACCCCGAGGATACACTGTAGAAACTAAAGACACCCCGGGGATACACTGTAGAAACTAAAGACACCCCGGGGATACACTGTAGAAACTAAAGACACCCCGGGGATACACTGTAGAAACTAAAGACACCCCGGGGATACACTGTAGAAACTAAAGACACCCCGGGGATACACTGTAGAAACTAAAGACACCCCGGGGATACACTGTAGAAACTAAAGACACCCCGGGGATACACTGTTGAAACTAAAGACACCCCGGGGATACACTGTAGGAAACTAAAGACACCCCGGGGATACACTGTTGAAACTAAAGACACCCCGGGGATACACTGTCGAAACTAAAGACACCCCGGAGACAAACTGTAGGAAACTAAAGACACCCCGGGGATACACTGTAGAAATTAAAGACACCCTGGGGATACACTGTAGAAAACTAAAGACACCCCGGGGATACACTGTAGAAACTAAAGACACCCCGGGGATACACTGTAGAAAACTAAAGACACCCCGGGGATACACTGTAGAAACTAAAGACACCCCGGGGATACACTGTAGAAACTAAAGACACCCCGGGGATACACTGTAGGAAACTAAAGACACCCCGGGGATACACTGTAGAAACTAAAGACACCCCGGGGATACACTGTAGAAACTAAAGACACCCCGGGGATACACTGTAGAAAACTAAAGACACCCCGGGGATACAATGTAGAAACTAAAGACACCCCGGGGATACACTGTAGAAAACTAAAACACCCCGGGGATACACTGTAGAAACTAAAGACACCCCGGGGATACACTGTAGGAAACTAAAGACACCCCGGGGATACACTGTAGAAAACTAAAGACACCCCGGGGATACACTGCAGAAACTAAAGACACCCCGGGGATACACTGTAGAAACTAAAGACACCCCGGGGATACACTGTAGGAAACTAAAGACACCCCGTAGACACACTGTAGGAAACTAAATACACCCCGGGGATACACTGTAGAAACTAAAGACACCCCGGGGATACACTGTAGAAACGAAAGACACCCCGGGGATACACTGCAGGAAACTAAAGACACCCCGGGGATACAATGTAGAAACTAAAGACACCCCGGGGATACAATGTAGAAACTAATGACACCCCGGAGACACACTGTGGAAACTAAAGACACCCCGGGGATACACTGTAGGAAACTAAAGACACCCCGGGGATACACTGTAGGAAACTAAAGACACCCCGGGGATACACTGTAGAAACTAAAGACACCCCGGGGATACACTGTAGAAACTAAAGACACCCCGGGGATACACTGTAGAAACTAAAGACACCCCGGGGATACACTGCAGGAAACTAAAGACACCCCGGGGATACACTGTAGGAAACTAAAGACACCCCGGGGATACACTGTAGAAACTAAAGACACCCCGGGGATACACTGTAGAAACTAAAGACACCCCGGGGATACACTGTAGAAACTAAAGACACCCCGGGGATACACTGTAGGAAACTAAAGACACCCCGGGGATACACTGTAGAAACTAAAGACACCCCGGGGATACACTGTAGGAAACTAAAGACACCCCGGGGATACACTGTAGAAACTAAAGACACCCCGGGGATACACTGTAGAAACTAAAGACACCCCGGGGATACACTGTAGGAAACTAAAGACACCCCGGGGATACACTGTAGAAACTAAAGACACCCCGGGGATACACTGTAGGAAACTAAAGACACCCCGGGGATACACTGTAGAAACTAAAGACACCCCGGGGACACACTGTAGAAAACTAAAGACACCCCGGGGATACACTGTAGAAAACTAAAGACACCCCGGGGACACACTGTAGAAAACTAAAGACACCCCGGGGAGACACTGTAGAAACTAAAGACACCCCGGGGATACACTGTAGAAAACTAAAGACACCCCGGGGATACACTGTCGGAAACTAAAGACACCCCGGGGATACACTGTAGAAACTAAAGACACCCCGGGGATACACTGTAGAAACTAAAGACACCCCGGGGATACACTGTAGAAACTAAAGACACCCCGGGGATACACTGTAGGAAACTAAAGACACCCCGGGGATACACTGTAGAAACTAAAGACACCCCGGGGATACACTGTAGGAAACTAAAGACACCCCGGGGATACACTGTAGAAACTAAAGACACCCCGGGGATACACTGTAGAAACTAAAGACACCCCGGGGATACACTGTAGAAACTAAAGACACCCCGGGGATACACTGCAGAAACTAAAGACACCCCGGGGATACACTGTAGGAAACTAAAGACACCCCGGGGATACACTGTAGGAAACTAAAGACACCCCGGAGATACACTGTAGGAAACTAAAGACACCCCGGGGATACAATGTAGGAAACTAAAGACACCCCGGAGATACACTGTAGGAAACTAAAGACACCCCGGGGATACAATGTAGAAACTAAAGACACCCCGGGGATACACTGTAGGAAACTAAAGACACCCCGGGGATACACTGTAGAAACTAAAGACATCCCGGGGATACAAAGTAGGAAACTAAAGACACCCCGGGGATACACTGTAGGAAACTAAAGACACCCCGGGGATACACTGTAGGAAACTAAAGACACCCCGGGGATACACTGTAGAAACTAAAGACACCCCGGGGATACACTGTAGAAACTAAAGACACCCCGGGGATACACTGTAGGAAACTAAAGACACCCCGGGGATACACTGTAGAAACTAAAGACACCCCGGGGATACACTGTAGAAACTAAAGACACCCCGGAGACACACTGTAGGAAACTAAAGACACCCCGGGGATACACTGTAGAAACTAAAGACACCCCGGGGATACACTGTAGAAACTAAAGACACCCCGGGGATACACTGTAGAAACTAAAGACACCCCGGGGATACACTGTAGGAAACTAAAGACACCCCGGGGATACACTGTAGAAAATAAAGACACCCCGGGGACACACTGTAGAAACTAAAGACACCCCGGGGATACACTGCATGAAACTAAAGACACCCCGGGGATACACTGTAGGAAACTAAAGACACCCCGGGGATACACTGTAGAAAACTAAAGACACCCCGGGGATACACTGTAGAAACTAAAGACACCCCGGAGACACACTGTAGGAAACTAAAGACACCCCGGAGACACACTGTAGGAAACTAAAGACACCCCGGGGATACACTGTAGGAAACTAAAGACACCCCGGGGATACACTGTAGAAACTAAAGACACCCCGGGGATACACTGTAGGAAACTAAAGACACCCCGGGGATACACTGTAGAAACTAAAGACACCCCGGGGATACACTGTAGGAAACTAAAGACACCCCGGGGATACACTGTAGGAAACTAAAGACACCCCGGGGATACACTGTAGGAAACTAAAGACACCCCGGGGATACACTGTAGAAACTAAAGACACCCCGGGGATACACTGTAGAAACTAAAGACACCCCGGGGATACACTGTAGAAACTAAAGACACCCCGGGGATACACTGTCGGAAACTAAAGACACCCCGGGGATACACTGTAGAAAACTAAAGACACCCCGGGGATACAATGTAGAAACTAAACACACCCCGGGGATACACTGTAGAAACTAAAGACACCCCGGGGATACACTGTAGAAACTAAAGACACCCCGGGGATACACTGTAGAAACTAAAGACACCCCGGGGATACACTGTAGAAACTAAAGACACCCCGGGGATACACTGTAGAAAACTAAAGACACCCCGGGGATACACTGTCGGAAACTAAAGACACCCCGGGGATACACTGTAGAAACTAAAGACACCCCGGGGATACACTGTAGAAACTAAAGACACCCCGGGGATACACTGTAGAAACTAAAGACACCCCGGGGATACACTGTAGGAAACTAAAGACACCCCGGGGATACACTGTAGAAACTAAAGACACCCCGGGGATACACTGTAGGAAACTAAAGACACCCCGGGGATACACTGTAGAAACTAAAGACACCCCGGGGATACACTGTATAAATTAAAGACACCCCGGGGATACACTGTAGGAAACTAAAGACACCCCGGGGATACACTGTAGAAACTAAAGACACCCCGGGGATACAATGTAGAAACTAATGACACCCCGGAGACACACTGTAGGAAACTAAAGACACACCGGGGATACTCTGTAGAAACTAAAGACACCCCGGGGATACACTGTAGAAACTAAAGACACCCCGGGGATACACTGTAGAAACTAAAGACACCCCGGAGATACACTGCAGAAACTAAAGACACCCCGGGGATACACTGTACAAAACTAAAGACACCCCGGGGATACACTGTAGAAACTAAAGACACCCCGGGGATACACTGTAGGAAACTAAAGACACCCCGGGGATACACTGTAGAAAACTAAAGACACCCCGGGGATACAATGTAGAAACTAAAGACACCCCGGGGATACAATGTAGAAACTAAAGACACCCCGGGGATACACTGTAGAAACTAAAGACACCCCGGAGATACAATGTAGGAAACTAAAGACACCCCGGGGATACACTGTAGAAACTAAAGACACCCCGGGGATACACTGTAGAAACTAAAGACACTCCGGGGATACACTGTAGAAACTAAAGACACCCCGGAGATACACTGTAGGAAACTAAAGACACCCCGGGGATACACTGTAGAAACTAAAGACACCCCGGGGATACACTGTAGGAAACTAAAGACACCCGGGGGATACACTGTAGAAACTAAAGACACCCCGGAGACAAACTGTAGGAAACTAAAGACACCCCGGGGATACACTGTAGAAACTAAAGACACCCCGGGGATACACTGTAGGAAACTAAAGACACCCCGGGGATACACTGTAGAAACTAAAGACACCCCGGGGATACACTGTAGGAAACTAAAGACACCCCGGGGATACACTGTAGAAACTAAAGACACCCCGGGGATACACTGTAGAAACTAAAGACACCCCGGGGATACACTGTAGAAACTAAAGACACCCCGGGGATACACTGCAGAAACTAAAGACACCCCGGGGATACACTGTAGGAAACTAAAGACACCCCGGGGATACACTGTAGGAAACTAAAGACACCCCGGAGATACACTGTAGGAAACTAAAGACACCCCGGGGATACAATGTAGGAAACTAAAGACACCCCGGAGATACACTGTAGGAAACTAAAGACACCCCGGGGATACACTGTAGAAACTAAAGACACCCCGGGGATACACTGTAGGAAACTAAAGACACCCCGGGGATACACTGTAGAAACTAAAGACACCCCGGGGATACACTGTAGAAACTAAAGACACCCCGGGGATACACTGTAGAAAGTAAAGACACCCCGGGGATACACTGTAGAAACTAAAGACACCCCGGGATTACACTGTAGGAAACTAAAGACACCCCGGGGATAGACTGTAGAAACTAAAGACACCCCGGGGATACACTGTAGAAACTAAAGACACCCCGGGGATACACTGTAGGAAACTAAAGACACCCCGGGGATACACTGTAGAAACTAAAGACACCCCGGGGATACACTGTAGAAAACTAAAGACACCCCGGGGATACACTGTAGGAAACTAAAGACACCCCAGGGATACACTGTAGAAACTAAAGACGCCCCGGGGTTACACTGCAGGAAACTAAAGACACCCCGGGGATACACTGTAGAAAACTAAAGACACCCCGGGGATACACTGTAGAAACTAAAGACACCCCGGGGATACACTGTAGGAAACTAAAGACACCCCGGGGATACACTGTAGAAACTAAAGACACCCCGGGGATACACTGTAGAAACTAAAGACACCCCGGGGATACACTGTAGGAAACTAAAGACACCCCGGGGATACACTGTAGAAACTAAAGACACCCCGGGGATACACTGTAGGAAACTAAAGACACCCCGGGGATACACTGTAGGAAACTAAAGACACCCCGGGGATACACTGTAGGAAACTAAAGACACCCCGGGGATACACTGTAGAAACTAAAGACACCCCGGGGATACACTGTAGAAACTAAAGACACCCCGGGGATACACTGTAGAAACTAAAGACACCCCGGGGATACACTGTAGAAACTAAAGACACCCCGGGGATACACTGTAGAAACTAAAGACACCCCGGGGATACACTGTAGAAACTAAAGACACCCCGGGGATACACTGTAGAAACTAAAGACACCCCGGGGATACACTGTAGAAACTAAAGACACCCCGGGGATACACTGTAGAAACTAAAGACACCCCGGGGATACACTGTAGGAAACTAAAGACACCCCGGGGATACACTGTAGAAACTAAAGACACCCCGGGGATACACTGTAGAAACTAAAGACACCCCGGGGATACACTGTCGGAAACTAAAGACACCCCGGGGATACACTGTAGAAACTAAAGACACCCCGGGGATACACTGTAGGAAACTAAAGACACCCCGGGGATACACTGTAGAAACTAAAGACACCCCGGGGATACACTGTAGAAACTAAAGACACCCCGGGGATACACTGTAGAAACTAAAGACACCCCGGGGATACACTGTAGAAACTAAAGACACCCCGGGGATACACTGTAGGAAACTAAAGACACCCCAGGGATACACTGTAGGAACTAAAGACACCCCGGGGATACACTGTAGGAAACTAAAGACACCCCGGGGATAAACTGTAGGAAACTAAAGACACCCCGGGGATACAATGTAGGAAACTAAAGACACCCCGGGGATACACTGTAGAAACTAAAGACACCCCGGGGATACACTGTAGAAACTAAAGACACCCCGGGGATACACTGTAGAAACTAAAGACACCCCGGGGATACACTGTAGAAACTAAAGACACCCCGGGGATACACTGCAGGAAACTAAAGACACCCCGGGGATACACTGTAGGAAACTAAAGACACCCCGGGGATACACTGTAGAAACTAAAGACACCCCGGGGATACACTGTAGAAACTAAAGACACCCCGGGGATACACTGTAGAAACTAAAGACACCCCGGGGATACACTGTAGGAAACTAAAGACACCCCGGGGATACACTGTAGAAACTAAAGACACCCCGGGGATACACTGTAGGAAACTAAAGACACCCCGGGGATACACTGTAGAAACTAAAGACACCCCGGGGATACACTGTAGAAACTAAAGACACCCCGGGGATACACTGTAGGAAACTAAAGACACCCCGGGGATACACTGTAGAAACTAAAGACACCCCGGGGATACACTGTAGGAAACTAAAGACACCCCGGGGATACACTGTAGAAACTAAAGACACCCCGGGGATACACTGTAGAAAACTAAAGACACCCCGGGGATACACTGTAGAAAACTAAAGACACCCCGGGGATACACTGTAGAAAACTAAAGACACCCCGGGGAGACACTGTAGAAACTAAAGACACCCCGGGGATACACTGTAGAAAACTAAAGACACCCCGGGGATACACTGTAGGAAACTAAAGACACCCCGGGGATACACTGTAGAAACTAAAGACACCCCGGGGATACACTGTAGAAACTAAAGACACCCCGGGGATACACTGTAGAAACTAAAGACACCCCGGGGATACACTGTAGGAAACTAAAGACACCCCGGGGATACACTGTAGAAACTAAAGACACCCCGGGGATACACTGTAGGAAACTAAAGACACCCCGGGGATACACTGTAGAAACTAAAGACACCCCGGGGATACACTGTAGAAACTAAAGACACCCCGGGGATACACTGTAGAAACTAAAGACACCCCGGGGATACACTGCAGAAACTAAAGACACCCCGGGGATACACTGTAGGAAACTAAAGACACCCCGGGGATACACTGTAGGAAACTAAAGACACCCCGGAGATACACTGTAGGAAACTAAAGACACCCCGGGGATACAATGTAGGAAACTAAAGACACCCCGGAGATACACTGTAGGAAACTAAAGACACCCCGGGGATACACTGTAGAAACTAAAGACACCCCGGGGATACACTGTAGGAAACTAAAGACACCCCGGGGATACACTGTAGAAACTAAAGACATCCCGGGGATACAAAGTAGGAAACTAAAGACACCCCGGGGATACACTGTAGGAAACTAAAGACACCCCGGGGATACACTGTAGGAAACTAAAGACACCCCGGGGATACACTGTAGAAACTAAAGACACCCCGGGGATACACTGTAGAAACTAAAGACACCCCGGGGATACACTGTAGGAAACTAAAGACACCCCGGGGATACACTGTAGAAACTAAAGACACCCCGGGGATACACTGTAGAAACTAAAGACACCCCGGAGACACACTGTAGGAAACTAAAGACACCCCGGGGATACACTGTAGAAACTAAAGACACCCCGGGGATACACTGTAGAAACTAAAGACACCCCGGGGATACACTGTAGAAACTAAAGACACCCCGGGGATACACTGTAGGAAACTAAAGACACCCCGGGGATACACTGTAGAAAATAAAGACACCCCGGGGACACACTGTAGAAACTAAAGACACCCCGGGGATACACTGCATGAAACTAAAGACACCCCGGGGATACACTGTAGGAAACTAAAGACACCCCGGGGATACACTGTAGAAAACTAAAGACACCCCGGGGATACACTGTAGAAACTAAAGACACCCCGGAGACACACTGTAGGAAACTAAAGACACCCCGGAGACACACTGTAGGAAACTAAAGACACCCCGGGGATACACTGTAGGAAACTAAAGACACCCCGGGGATACACTGTAGAAACTAAAGACACCCCGGGGATACACTGTAGGAAACTAAAGACACCCCGGGGATACACTGTAGAAACTAAAGACACCCCGGGGATACACTGTAGGAAACTAAAGACACCCCGGGGATACACTGTAGGAAACTAAAGACACCCCGGGGATACACTGTAGGAAACTAAAGACACCCCGGGGATACACTGTAGAAACTAAAGACACCCCGGGGATACACTGTAGAAACTAAAGACACCCCGGGGATACACTGTAGAAACTAAAGACACCCCGGGGATACACTGTCGGAAACTAAAGACACCCCGGGGATACACTGTAGAAAACTAAAGACACCCCGGGGATACAATGTAGAAACTAAACACACCCCGGGGATACACTGTAGAAACTAAAGACACCCCGGGGATACACTGTAGAAACTAAAGACACCCCGGGGATACACTGTAGAAACTAAAGACACCCCGGGGATACACTGTAGAAACTAAAGACACCCCGGGGATACACTGTAGAAAACTAAAGACACCCCGGGGATACACTGTCGGAAACTAAAGACACCCCGGGGATACACTGTAGAAACTAAAGACACCCCGGGGATACACTGTAGAAACTAAAGACACCCCGGGGATACACTGTAGAAACTAAAGACACCCCGGGGATACACTGTAGGAAACTAAAGACACCCCGGGGATACACTGTAGAAACTAAAGACACCCCGGGGATACACTGTAGGAAACTAAAGACACCCCGGGGATACACTGTAGAAACTAAAGACACCCCGGGGATACACTGTATAAACTAAAGACACCCCGGGGATACACTGTAGGAAACTAAAGACACCCCGGGGATACACTGTAGAAACTAAAGACACCCCGGGGATACAATGTAGAAACTAATGACACCCCGGAGACACACTGTAGGAAACTAAAGACACACCGGGGATACTCTGTAGAAACTAAAGACACCCCGGGGATACACTGTAGAAACTAAAGACACCCCGGGGATACACTGTAGAAACTAAAGACACCCCGGAGATACACTGCAGAAACTAAAGACACCCCGGGGATACACTGTACAAAACTAAAGACACCCCGGGGATACACTGTAGAAACTAAAGACACCCCGGGGATACACTGTAGGAAACTAAAGACACCCCGGGGATACACTGTAGAAAACTAAAGACACCCCGGGGATACAATGTAGAAACTAAAGACACCCCGGGGATACAATGTAGAAACTAAAGACACCCCGGGGATACACTGTAGAAACTAAAGACACCCCGGAGATACAATGTAGGAAACTAAAGACACCCCGGGGATACACTGTAGAAACTAAAGACACCCCGGGGATACACTGTAGAAACTAAAGACACTCCGGGGATACACTGTAGAAACTAAAGACACCCCGGAGATACACTGTAGGAAACTAAAGACACCCCGGGGATACACTGTAGAAACTAAAGACACCCCGGGGATACACTGTAGGAAACTAAAGACACCCGGGGGATACACTGTAGAAACTAAAGACACCCCGGAGACAAACTGTAGGAAACTAAAGACACCCCGGGGATACACTGTAGAAACTAAAGACACCCCGGGGATACACTGTAGAAACTAAAGACACCCCGGGGATACACTGTAGAAACTAAAGACACCCCGGGGATACACTGTAGAAACTAAAGACACCCCGGGGATACACTGTAGAAACTAAAGACACCCCGGGGATACACTGTAGAAACTAAAGACACCCCGGGGATACACTGTAGAAAACTAAAGACACCCCGGGGATACGCTGTAGGAAACTAAAGACACCCCGGGGATACACTGTAGAAACTAAACACACCCCGGGGATACACTGTAGGAAACGAAAGACACCCCGGGGATACACTGTAGGAAACTAAAGACACCCCGGGGATACACTGTAGAAAACTAAAGACACCCCAGGGATACACTGTAGGAAACTAAAGACACCCCGGGGATACACTGTAGGAAACTAAAGACACCCCGAGGATACACTGTAGAAACTAAAGACACCCCGGGGATACACTGTAGAAACTAAAGACACCCCGGGGATACACTGTAGAAACTAAAGACACCCCGGGGATACACTGTAGAAACTAAAGACACCCCGGGGATACACTGTAGAAACTAAAGACACCCCGGGGATACACTGTAGAAACTAAAGACACCCCGGGGATACACTGTAGAAACTAAAGACACCCCGGGGATACACTGTAGGAAACTAAAGACACCCCGGGGATACACTGTTGAAACTAAAGACACCCCGGGGATACACTGTCGAAACTAAAGACACCCCGGAGACAAACTGTAGGAAACTAAAGACACCCCGGGGATACACTGTAGAAATTAAAGACACCCTGGGGATACACTGTAGAAAACTAAAGACACCCCGGGGATACACTGTAGAAACTAAAGACACCCCGGGGATACACTGTAGAAAACTAAAGACACCCCGGGGATACACTGTAGAAACTAAAGACACCCCGGGGATACACTGTAGAAACTAAAGACACCCCGGGGATACACTGTAGGAAACTAAAGACACCCCGGGGATACACTGTAGAAACTAAAGACACCCCGGGGATACACTGTAGAAACTAAAGACACCCCGGGGATACACTGTAGAAAACTAAAGACACCCCGGGGATACAATGTAGAAACTAAAGACACCCCGGGGATACACTGTAGAAAACTAAAACACCCCGGGGATACACTGTAGAAACTAAAGACACCCCGGGGATACACTGTAGGAAACTAAAGACACCCCGGGGATACACTGTAGAAAACTAAAGACACCCCGGGGATACACTGTAGAAACTAAAGACACCCCGGGGATACACTGTAGAAACTAAAGACACCCCGGGGATACACTGTAGGAAACTAAAGACACCCCGTAGACACACTGTAGGAAACTAAATACACCCCGGGGATACACTGTAGAAACTAAAGACACCCCGGGGATACACTGTAGAAACGAAAGACACCCCGGGGATACACTGCAGGAAACTAAAGACACCCCGGGGATACAATGTAGAAACTAAAGACACCCCGGGGATACAATGTAGAAACTAATGACACCCCGGAGACACACTGTAGAAACTAAAGACACCCCGGGGATACACTGTAGGAAACTAAAGACACCCCGGGGATACACTGTAGGAAACTAAAGACACCCCGGGGATACACTGTAGAAACTAAAGACACCCCGGGGATACACTGTAGAAACTAAAGACACCCCGGGGATACACTGTAGAAACTAAAGACACCCCGGGGATACACTGCAGGAAACTAAAGACACCCCGGGGATACACTGTAGGAAACTAAAGACACCCCGGGGATACACTGTAGAAACTAAAGACACCCCGGGGATACACTGTAGAAACTAAAGACACCCCGGGGATACACTGTAGAAACTAAAGACACCCCGGGGATACACTGTAGGAAACTAAAGACACCCCGGGGATACACTGTAGAAACTAAAGACACCCCGGGGATACACTGTAGGAAACTAAAGACACCCCGGGGATACACTGTAGAAACTAAAGACACCCCGGGGATACACTGTAGAAACTAAAGACAACCCGGGGATACACTGTAGGAAACTAAAGACACCCCGGGGATACACTGTAGAAACTAAAGACACCCCGGGGATACACTGTAGGAAACTAAAGACACCCCGGGGATACACTGTAGAAACTAAAGACACCCCGGGGATACACTGTAGAAAACTAAAGACACCCCGGGGATACACTGTAGAAAACTAAAGACACCCCGGGGATACACTGTAGAAAACTAAAGACACCCCGGGGAGACACTGTAGAAACTAAAGACACCCCGGGGATACACTGTAGAAAACTAAAGACACCCCGGGGATACACTGTAGGAAACTAAAGACACCCCGGGGATACACTGTAGAAACTAAAGACACCCCGGGGATACACTGTAGAAACTAAAGACACCCCGGGGATACACTGTAGAAACTAAAGACACCCCGGGGATACACTGTAGGAAACTAAAGACACCCCGGGGATACACTGTAGAAACTAAAGACACCCCGGGGATACACTGTAGGAAACTAAAGACACCCCGGGGATACACTGTAGAAACTAAAGACACCCCGGGGATACACTGTAGAAACTAAAGACACCCCGGGGATACACTGTAGAAACTAAAGACACCCCGGGGATACACTGCAGAAACTAAAGACACCCCGGGGATACACTGTAGGAAACTAAAGACACCCCGGGGATACACTGTAGGAAACTAAAGACACCCCGGAGATACACTGTAGGAAACTAAAGACACCCCGGGGATACAATGTAGGAAACTAAAGACACCCCGGAGATACACTGTAGGAAACTAAAGACACCCCGGGGATACAATGTAGAAACTAAAGACACCCCGGGGATACACTGTAGGAAACTAAAGACACCCCGGGGATACACTGTAGAAACTAAAGACATCCCGGGGATACAAAGTAGGAAACTAAAGACACCCCGGGGATACACTGTAGGAAACTAAAGACACCCCGGGGATACACTGTAGGAAACTAAAGACACCCCGGGGATACACTGTAGAAACTAAAGACACCCCGGGGATACACTGTAGAAACTAAAGACACCCCGGGGATACACTGTAGGAAACTAAAGACACCCCGGGGATACACTGTAGAAACTAAAGACACCCCGGGGATACACTGTAGAAACTAAAGACACCCCGGAGACACACTGTAGGAAACTAAAGACACCCCGGGGATACACTGTAGAAACTAAAGACACCCCGGGGATACACTGTAGAAACTAAAGACACCCCGGGGATACACTGTAGAAACTAAAGACACCCCGGGGATACACTGTAGGAAACTAAAGACACCCCGGGGATACACTGTAGAAAATAAAGACACCCCGGGGACACACTGTAGAAACTAAAGACACCCCGGGGATACACTGCATGAAACTAAAGACACCCCGGGGATACACTGTAGGAAACTAAAGACACCCCGGGGATACACTGTAGAAAACTAAAGACACCCCGGGGATACACTGTAGAAACTAAAGACACCCCGGAGACACACTGTAGGAAACTAAAGACACCCCGGAGACACACTGTAGGAAACTAAAGACACCCCGGGGATACACTGTAGGAAACTAAAGACACCCCGGGGATACACTGTAGAAACTAAAGACACCCCGGGGATACACTGTAGGAAACTAAAGACACCCCGGGGATACACTGTAGAAACTAAAGACACCCCGGGGATACACTGTAGGAAACTAAAGACACCCCGGGGATACACTGTAGGAAACTAAAGACACCCCGGGGATACACTGTAGGAAACTAAAGACACCCCGGGGATACACTGTAGAAACTAAAGACACCCCGGGGATACACTGTAGAAACTAAAGACACCCCGGGGATACACTGTAGAAACTAAAGACACCCCGGGGATACACTGTCGGAAACTAAAGACACCCCGGGGATACACTGTAGAAAACTAAAGACACCCCGGGGATACAATGTAGAAACTAAACACACCCCGGGGATACACTGTAGAAACTAAAGACACCCCGGGGATACACTGTAGAAACTAAAGACACCCCGGGGATACACTGTAGAAACTAAAGACACCCCGGGGATACACTGTAGAAACTAAAGACACCCCGGGGATACACTGTAGAAAACTAAAGACACCCCGGGGATACACTGTCGGAAACTAAAGACACCCCGGGGATACACTGTAGAAACTAAAGACACCCCGGGGATACACTGTAGAAACTAAAGACACCCCGGGGATACACTGTAGAAACTAAAGACACCCCGGGGATACACTGTAGGAAACTAAAGACACCCCGGGGATACACTGTAGAAACTAAAGACACCCCGGGGATACACTGTAGGAAACTAAAGACACCCCGGGGATACACTGTAGAAACTAAAGACACCCCGGGGATACACTGTATAAACTAAAGACACCCCGGGGATACACTGTAGGAAACTAAAGACACCCCGGGGATACACTGTAGAAACTAAAGACACCCCGGGGATACAATGTAGAAACTAATGACACCCCGGAGACACACTGTAGGAAACTAAAGACACACCGGGGATACTCTGTAGAAACTAAAGACACCCCGGGGATACACTGTAGAAACTAAAGACACCCCGGGGATACACTGTAGAAACTAAAGACACCCCGGAGATACACTGCAGAAACTAAAGACACCCCGGGGATACACTGTACAAAACTAAAGACACCCCGGGGATACACTGTAGAAACTAAAGACACCCCGGGGATACACTGTAGGAAACTAAAGACACCCCGGGGATACACTGTAGAAACTAAAGACACCCCGGGGATACACTGTAGAAACTAAAGACACTCCGGGGATACACTGTAGAAACTAAAGACACCCCGGAGATACACTGTAGGAAACTAAAGACACCCCGGGGATACACTGTAGAAACTAAAGACACCCCGGGGATACACTGTAGGAAACTAAAGACACCCGGGGGATACACTGTAGAAACTAAAGACACCCCGGAGACAAACTGTAGGAAACTAAAGACACCCCGGGGATACACTGTAGAAACTAAAGACACCCCGGGGATACACTGTAGAAACTAAAGACACCCCGGGGATACACTGTAGAAACTAAAGACACCCCGGGGATACACTGTAGAAACTAAAGACACCCCGGGGATACACTGTAGAAACTAAAGACACCCCGGGGATACACTGTAGAAACTAAAGACACCCCGGGGATACACTGTAGAAAACTAAAGACACCCCGGGGATACGCTGTAGGAAACTAAAGACACCCCGGGGATACACTGTAGAAACTAAACACACCCCGGGGATACACTGTAGGAAACGAAAGACACCCCGGGTATACACTGTAGGAAACTAAAGACACCCCGGGGATACACTGTAGAAAACTAAAGACACCCCAGGGATACACTGTAGGAAACTAAAGACACCCCGGGGATACACTGTAGGAAACTAAAGACACCCCGAGGATACACTGTAGAAACTAAAGACACCCCGGGGATACACTGTAGAAACTAAAGACACCCCGGGGATACACTGTAGAAACTAAAGACACCCCGGGGATACACTGTAGAAACTAAAGACACCCCGGGGATACACTGTAGAAACTAAAGACACCCCGGGGATACACTGTAGAAACTAAAGACACCCCGGGGATACACTGTTGAAACTAAAGACACCCCGGGGATACACTGTAGGAAACTAAAGACACCCCGGGGATACACTGTTGAAACTAAAGACACCCCGGGGATACACTGTCGAAACTAAAGACACCCCGGAGACAAACTGTAGGAAACTAAAGACACCCCGGGGATACACTGTAGAAATTAAAGACACCCTGGGGATACACTGTAGAAAACTAAAGACACCCCGGGGATACACTGTAGAAACTAAAGACACCCCGGGGATACACTGTAGAAAACTAAAGACACCCCGGGGATACACTGTAGAAACTAAAGACACCCCGGGGATACACTGTAGAAACTAAAGACACCCCGGGGATACACTGTAGGAAACTAAAGACACCCCGGGGATACACTGTAGAAACTAAAGACACCCCGGGGATACACTGTAGAAACTAAAGACACCCCGGGGATACACTGTAGAAAACTAAAGACACCCCGGGGATACAATGTAGAAACTAAAGACACCCCGGGGATACACTGTAGAAAACTAAAACACCCCGGGGATACACTGTAGAAACTAAAGACACCCCGGGGATACACTGTAGGAAACTAAAGACACCCCGGGGATACACTGTAGAAAACTAAAGACACCCCGGGGATACACTGTAGAAACTAAAGACACCCCGGGGATACACTGTAGAAACTAAAGACACCCCGGGGATACACTGTAGGAAACTAAAGACACCCCGTAGACACACTGTAGGAAACTAAATACACCCCGGGGATACACTGTAGAAACTAAAGACACCCCGGGGATACACTGTAGAAACGAAAGACACCCCGGGGATACACTGCAGGAAACTAAAGACACCCCGGGGATACAATGTAGAAACTAAAGACACCCCGGGGATACAATGTAGAAACTAATGACACCCCGGAGACACACTGTAGAAACTAAAGACACCCCGGGGATACACTGTAGGAAACTAAAGACACCCCGGGGATACACTGTAGGAAACTAAAGACACCCCGGGGATACACTGTAGAAACTAAAGACACCCCGGGGATACACTGTAGAAACTAAAGACACCCCGGGGATACACTGTAGAAACTAAAGACACCCCGGGGATACACTGTAGAAACTAAAGACACCCCGGGGATACACTGTAGAAACTAAAGACACCCCGGGGATACACTGTAGAAACTAAAGACACCCCGGGGATACACTGTAGAAACTAAAGACACCCCGGGGATACACTGTAGAAACTAAAGACACCCCGGGGATACAATGTAGAAACTAATGACACCCCGGAGACAAACTGTAGGAAACTAAAGACACCCCGGGGATACACTGTAGAAACTAAAGACACCCCGGGGATACACTGTAGAAACTAAGGACACCCCGGGGATACACTGTAGAAATTAAAGACACCCCGGGGATACACTGTAGAAACTAAAGACACCCCGGGGATACACTGTAGGAAACTAAAGACACCCCGGGGATACACTGTAGAAACTAAAGACATCCCGGGGATACACTGTAGAAACTAAAGACACCCCGGGGATACACTGTAGAAACTAAAGACACCCCGGGGATACACTGTAGAAACTAAAGACACCCCGGGGATACACTGTAGAAACTAAAGACACCCCGGGGATACACTGTAGGAAACTAAATACACCCCGGGGATACACTGTAGAAACTAAAGACACCCCGGGGATACACTGTAGAAACTAAAGACACCCCGGGGATACACTGTAGAAACTAAAGACACCCCGGGGATACACTGTAGAAACTAAAGACACCCCGGGGATACACTGTAGAAACGAAAGACACCCCGGGGATACACTGTAGAAACTAAAGACACCCCGGGGATACACTGCAGGAAACTAAAGACACCCCGGGGATACACTGTAGGAAACTAAAGACACCACGGGGATACACTGTAGAAACTAAAGACACCCCGGGGATACACTGTAGAAAACTAAAGACACCCCGGGGATACACTGTCGATACTAAAGACACCCCGGGGATACACTGTAGGAAACTAAAGACACCCCGGGGATACACTGTAGAAACTAAAGACACCCCGGGGATACACTGTAGGAAACTAAAGACACCCCGGGGATACACTGTAGAAACTAAAGACACCCCGGGGATACACTGTAGAAAACTAAAGACACCCCGGGGATACACTGTAGAAACTAAAGACACCCCGGGGATACACTGTAGGAAACTAAAGACACCCCGGGGATACACTGTAGAAACTAAAGACACCCCGGGGATACACTGTAGGAAACTAAAGACACCCCGGGGATACACTGTAGGAAACTAAAGACACCCCGGGGATACACTGTAGAAACTAAAGACACCCCGGGGATACACTGTAGGAAACTAAAGACACCCCGGGGATGCACTGTAGAAAACTAAAGACACCCCGGGGATACACTGTAGAAACTAAAGACACCCCGGGGATACACTGTAGAAACGAAAGACACCCCGGGGATACACTGTAGAAACTAAAGACACCCCGGGGATACACTGTAGGAAACTAAAGACACCCCGGGGATACACTGTAGGAAACTAAAGACACCCCGGAGATACACTGTAGGAAACTAAAGACACCCCGGGGATACAATGTAGGAAACTAAAGACACCCCGGAGATACACTGTAGGAAACTAAAGACACCCCGGGGATACACTGTAGAAACTAAAGACACCCCGGGGATACACTGTAGGAAACTAAAGACACCCCGGGGATACAAAGTAGGAAACTAAAGACACCCCGGGGATACACTGTAGGAAACTAAAGACACCCCGGGGATACACTGTAGGAAACTAAAGACACCCCGGGGATACACTGTAGAAACTAAAGACACCCCGGGGATACACTGTAGAAACTAAAGACACCCCGGGGATACACTGTAGGAAACTAAAGACACCCCGGGGATACACTGTAGAAACTAAAGACACCCCGGGGATACACTGTAGAAACTAAAGACACCCCGGGGATACACTGTAGAAAACTAAAGACACCCCGGGGATACACTGTAGAAACTAAAGACACCCCGGGGATACACTGTAGAAACTAAAGACACCCCGGGGATACACTGTAGGAAACTAAAGACACCCCGGGGATACACTGTAGAAAATAAAGACACCCCGGGGATACACTGTAGAAACTAAAGACACCCCGGGGATACACTGTAGAAACTAAAGACACCCCGGGGATACACTGTAGGAAACTAAAGACACCCCGGGGATACACTGTAGAAAACTAAAGACACCCCGGGGATACACTGTAGAAACTAAAGACACCCCGGAGACACACTGTAGGAAACTAAAGACACCCCGGAGACACACTGTAGGAAACTAAAGACACCCCGGGGATACACTGTAGGAAACTAAAGACACCCCGGGGATACACTGTAGAAACTAAAGACACCCCGGGGATACACTGTAGGAAACTAAAGACACCCCGGGGATACACTGTAGAAACTAAAGACACCCCGGGGATACACTGTAGCAAACTAAAGACACCCCGGGGATACACTGTAGGAAACTAAAGACACCCCGGGGATACACTGTAGAAACTAAAGACACCCCGGGGAGACACTGTAGAAACTAAAGACACCCCGGGGATACACTGTAGAAACTAAAGACACCCCGGGGATACACTGTAGGAACTAAAGACACCCCGGGGATACACTGTAGAAAACTAAAGACACCCCGGGGATACACTGTAGGAAACTAAAGACACCCCGGGGATACACTGTAGAAACTAAAGACACCCCGGGGATACACTGTAGGAAACTAAAGACACCCCGGGGATACACTGTAGGAAACTAAAGACACCCCGGGGATACACTGTAGAAACTAAAGACACCCCGGGGATACACTGTAGGAAACTAAAGACACCCCGGGGATACACTGTAGGAAACTAAAGACACCCCGGGGATACACTGTAGAAAACTAAAGACACCCCGGGGATACACTGTAGGAAACTAAAGACACCCCGGGGATACACTGTAGGAAACTAAAGACACCCCGGGGATACACTGTAGAAAACTAAAGACACCCCGGGGATACACTGTAGAAACTAAAGACACCCCGGGGATACACTGTAGAAACTAAAGACACCCCGGGGATACACTGTAGGAAACTAAAGACACCCCGGGGATACACTGTAGGAAACTAAAGACACCCCGGGGATACACTGTAGAAAACTAAAGACACCCCGGGGATACACTGTCGGAAACTAAAGACACCCCGGGGATACACTGTAGAAACTAAAGACACCCCGGGGATACACTGTAGAAACTAAAGACACCCCGGGGATACACTGTAGAAACTAAAGACACCCCGGGGATACACTGTAGGAAACTAAAGACACCCCGGGGAGACACTGTAGAAACTAAAGACACCCCGGGGATACACTGTAGGAAACTAAAGACACCCCGGGGATACACTGTAGAAACTAAAGACACCCCGGGGATACACTGTAGAAACGAAAGACACCCCGGGGATACACTGTAGAAACTAAAGACACCCCGGGGATACACTGTATAAACTAAAGACACCCCGGGGATACACTGTAGGAAACTAAAGACACCCCGGGGATACACTGTAGAAAACTAAAGACACCCCGGGGATACACTGTAGAAACTAAAGACACCCCGGGGATACAGTGTAGAAACTAAAGACACCCCGGGGATACACTGTAGAAACTAATGACACCCCGGAGACACACTGTAGGAAACTAAAGACACACCGGGGATACTCTGTAGAAACTAAAGACACCCCGGGGATACACTGTAGAAACTAAAGACACCCCGGGGATACACTGTAGAAACTAAAGACACCCCGGAGATACACTGTAGGAAACTAAAGACACCCCGGGGATACAATGTAGGAAACTAAAGACACCCCGGAGATACACTGTAGGAAACTAAAGACACCCCGGGGATACACTGTAGAAACTAAAGACACCCCGGGGATACACTGTAGGAAACTAAAGACACCCCGGGGATACAAAGTAGGAAACTAAAGACACCCCGGGGATACACTGTAGGAAACTAAAGACACCCCGGGGATACACTGTAGGAAACTAAAGACACCCCGGGGATACACTGTAGAAACTAAAGACACCCCGGGGATACACTGTAGAAACTAAAGACACCCCGGGGATACACTGTAGGAAACTAAAGACACCCCGGGGATACACTGTAGAAACTAAAGACACCCCGGGGATACACTGTAGAAACTAAAGACACCCCGGGGATACACTGTAGAAAACTAAAGACACCCCGGGGATACACTGTAGAAACTAAAGACACCCCGGGGATACACTGTAGAAACTAAAGACACCCCGGGGATACACTGTAGGAAACTAAAGACACCCCGGGGATACACTGTAGAAAATAAAGACACCCCGGGGATACACTGTAGAAACTAAAGACACCCCGGGGATACACTGTAGAAACTAAAGACACCCCGGGGATACACTGTAGGAAACTAAAGACACCCCGGGGATACACTGTAGAAAACTAAAGACACCCCGGGGATACACTGTAGAAACTAAAGACACCCCGGAGACACACTGTAGGAAACTAAAGACACCCCGGAGACACACTGTAGGAAACTAAAGACACCCCGGGGATACACTGTAGGAAACTAAAGACACCCCGGGGATACACTGTAGAAACTAAAGACACCCCGGGGATACACTGTAGGAAACTAAAGACACCCCGGGGATACACTGTAGAAACTAAAGACACCCCGGGGATACACTGTAGCAAACTAAAGACACCCCGGGGACACACTGTAGGAAACTAAAGACACCCCGGGGATACACTGTAGAAACTAAAGACACCCCGGGGAGACACTGTAGAAACTAAAGACACCCCGGGGATACACTGTAGAAAACTAAAGACACCCCGGGGATACACTGTCGGAAACTAAAGACACCCCGGGGATACACTGTAGAAACTAAAGACACCCCGGGGATACACTGTAGAAACTAAAGACACCCCGGGGATACACTGTAGAAACTAAAGACACCCCGGGGATACACTGTAGGAAACTAAAGACACCCCGGGGATACACTGTAGAAACTAAAGACACCCCGGGGATACACTGTAGGAAACTAAAGACACCCCGGGGATACACTGTAGAAACTAAAGACACCCCGGGGATACACTGTAGAAACTAAAGACACCCCGGGGATACACTGTAGAAACTAAAGACACCCCGGGGATACACTGTATAAACGAAAGACACCCCGGGGATACACTGTAGGAAACTAAAGACACCCCGGGGATACACTGTAGAAAACTGAAGACACCCCGGGGATACACTGTAGAAACTAAAGACACCCCGGGGATACAGTGTAGAAACTAAAGACACCCCGGGGATACACTGTAGAAACTAATGACACCCCGGAGACACACTGTAGGAAACTAAAGACACACCGGGGATACTCTGTAGAAACTAAAGACACCCCGGGGATACACTGTAGAAACTAAAGACACCCCGGGGATACACTGTAGAAACTAAAGACACCCCGGAGATACACTGTAGGAAACTAAAGACACCCCGGGGATACACTGTAGAAACTAAAGACACCCCGGGGATACACTGTAGGAAACTAAAGACACCCCGGGGATACACTGTAGAAAACTAAAGACACCCCGGGGATACAATGTAGAAACTAAAGAAACCCCGGGGATACAATGTAGAAACTAAAGACACCCCGGGGATACACTGTAGAAACTAAAGACACCCCGGAGATACAATGTAGGAAACTAAAGACACCCCGGGGATACACTGTAGAAACTAAAGACACCCCGGGGATACACTGTAGAAACTAAAGACACCCCGGGGATACACTGTAGAAACTAAAGACACCCCGGGGATACACTGTAGAAACTAAAGACACCCCGGGGATACACTGTAGGAAACTAAAGACACCCCGGGGATACACTGTAGAAACTAAAGACACCCCGGGGATACACTGTAGAAACTAAAGACACCCCGGGGATACACTGTAGAAACTAAAGACACCCCGGGGATACACTGTAGGAAACTAAAGACACCCCGGGGATACACTGTAGAAACTAGACACCCCGGGGATACACTGTAGGAAACTAAAGACACCCGGGGGATACACTGTAGAAACTAAAGACACCCCGGGGATACACTGTAGGAAACTAAAGACACCCCGGGGATACACTGTAGAAACTAAAGACACCCCGGGGATACACTGCAGAAACTAAAGACACCCCGGGGATACACTGTAGAAAACTAAAGACACCCCGGGGATACGCTGTAGGAAACTAAAGACACCCCGGGGATACACTGTAGAAACTAAAGACACCCCGGGGATACACTGCAGAAACTAAAGACACCCCGGGGATACACTGTAGAAACTAAAGACACCCCGGGGATACACTGTAGAAACTAAAGACACCCCGGGGATACACTGCAGAAACTAAAGACACCCCGGGGATACACTGCAGAAACTAAAGACACCCCGGGGATACACTGTAGAAACTAAAGACACCCCGGGGATACACTGTAGAAAACTAAAGACACCCCAGGGATACGCTGTAGGAAACTAAAGACACCCCGGGGATACACTGTAGAAACTAAACACACCCCGGGGATACACTGTAGGAAACGAAAGACACCCCGGGGATACACTGTAGGAAACTAAAGACACCCCGGGGATACACTGTAGAAAACTAAAGACACCCCAGGGATACACTGTAGGAAACTAAAGACACCCCGAGGATACACTGTAGAAACTAAAGACACCCCGGGGATACACTGTAGAAACTAAAGACACCCCGGGGATACACTGTAGAAACTAAAGACACCCCGGGGATACACTGTAGAAACTAAAGACACCCCGGGGATACACTGTAGGAAACTAAAGACACCCCGGGGATACGCTGTAGAAACTAAAGACACCCCGGGGATACACTGTAGAAACTAAAGACACCCCGGGGATACACTGTAGGAAACTAAAGACACCCGGGGGATACACTGTTGAAACTAAAGACACCCCGGGGATACACTGTAGAAACTAAAGACACCCCGGGGATACACTGTAGGAAACTAAAGACACCCCGGGGATACACTGTAGAAACTAAAGACACCCCGGGGATACACTGTAGGAAACTAAAGACACCCCGGGGATACACTGTAGGAAACTAAAGACACCCCGGGGATACACTGTAGGAAACTAAAGACACCCCGGGGATACACTGTAGAAACTAAAGAAACCCCGGGGATACACTGTAGAAACTAAAGACACCCCGGGGATACACTGTAGAAACTAAAGACACCCCGGGGATACACTGTAGGAAACTAAAGACACCCCGGGGATACACTGTAGAAATTAAAGACACCCTGGGGATACACTGTAGAAAACTAAAGACACCCCGGGGATACACTGTAGAAACTAAAGACACCCCGGGGATACACTGTAGAAAACTAAAGACACCCCGGGGATACACTGTAGAAACTAAAGACACCCCGGGGATACACTGTAGAAACTAAAGACACCCCGGGGATACACTGTAGGAAACTAAAGACACCCCGGGGATACACTGTAGAAACTAAAGACACCCCGGGGATACACTGTAGAAATTAATGACACCCCGGGGATACACTGTAGAAACTAAAGACACCCCGGGGATACACTGTAGAAACTAAAGACACCCCGGGGATACACTGTAGGAAACTAAAGACACCCCGGGGATACACTGTAGAAACTAAAGACACCCCGGGGATACACTGTAGAAACTAAAGACACCCCGGGGATACACTGTAGAAACTAAAGACACCCCGGGGATACACTGTAGGAAACTAATGACACCCCGGGGATACACTGTAGAAACTAAAGACGCCCCGGGGATACACTGTAGAAACAAAAGACACCCCGGGGATACACTGTAGAAACTAAAGACGCCCCGGGGATACACTGTAGAAAACTAAAGACACCCCGGGGATACACTGTAGAAACTAAAGACACCCCAGGGATACACTGTAGAAACTAAAGACACCCCGGGGATACACTGTAGGAAACTAAAGACACCCCGGGGATACACTGTAGAAAACTAAAGACACCCCGGGGATACAATGTAGAAACTAAAGACACCCCGGGGATACACTGTAGAAAACTAAAGACACCCCGGGGATACACTGTAGAAACTAAAGACACCCCGGGGATACACTGTAGAAACTAAAGACACCCCGGGGATACACTGTAGGAAACTAAAGACACCCCGTAGACACACTGTAGGAAACTAAATACACCCCGGGGATACACTGTAGAAACTAAAGACACCCCGGGGATACACTGTAGGAAACTAAAGACACCCCGGGGATACACTGTAGAAAACTAAAGACACCCCGGGGATACAATGTAGAAACTAAAGAAACCCCGGGGATACAATGTAGAAACTAAAGACACCCCGGGGATACACTGTAGAAACTAAAGACACCCCGGAGATACAATGTAGGAAACTAAAGACACCCCGGGGATACACTGTAGAAACTAAAGACACCCCGGGGATACACTGTAGAAACTAAAGACACCCCGGGGATACACTGTAGAAACTAAAGACACCCCGGGGATACACTGTAGAAACTAAAGACACCCCGGGGATACACTGTAGGAAACTAAAGACACCCCGGGGATACACTGTAGAAACTAAAGACACCCCGGGGATACACTGTAGAAACTAAAGACACCCCGGGGATACACTGTAGGAAACTAAAGACACCCCGGGGATACACTGTAGAAACTAGACACCCCGGGGATACACTGTAGGAAACTAAAGACACCCGGGGGATACACTGTAGAAACTAAAGACACCCCGGGGATACACTGTAGGAAACTAAAGACACCCCGGGGATACACTGTAGAAACTAAAGACACCCCGGGGATACACTGCAGAAACTAAAGACACCCCGGGGATACACTGTAGAAAACTAAAGACACCCCGGGGATACGCTGTAGGAAACTAAAGACACCCCGGGGATACACTGTAGAAACTAAAGACACCCCGGGGATACACTGCAGAAACTAAAGACACCCCGGGGATACACTGTAGAAACTAAAGACACCCCGGGGATACACTGTAGAAACTAAAGACACCCCGGGGATACACTGCAGAAACTAAAGACACCCCGGGGATACACTGCAGAAACTAAAGACACCCCGGGGATACACTGTAGAAACTAAAGACACCCCGGGGATACACTGTAGAAAACTAAAGACACCCCAGGGATACGCTGTAGGAAACTAAAGACACCCCGGGGATACACTGTAGAAACTAAACACACCCCGGGGATACACTGTAGGAAACGAAAGACACCCCGGGGATACACTGTAGGAAACTAAAGACACCCCGGGGATACACTGTAGAAAACTAAAGACACCCCAGGGATACACTGTAGGAAACTAAAGACACCCCGAGGATACACTGTAGAAACTAAAGACACCCCGGGGATACACTGTAGAAACTAAAGACACCCCGGGGATACACTGTAGAAACTAAAGACACCCCGGGGATACACTGTAGAAACTAAAGACACCCCGGGGATACACTGTAGGAAACTAAAGACACCCCGGGGATACGCTGTAGAAACTAAAGACACCCCGGGGATACACTGTAGAAACTAAAGACACCCCGGGGATACACTGTAGGAAACTAAAGACACCCGGGGGATACACTGTTGAAACTAAAGACACCCCGGGGATACACTGTAGAAACTAAAGACACCCCGGGGATACACTGTAGGAAACTAAAGACACCCCGGGGATACACTGTAGAAACTAAAGACACCCCGGGGATACACTGTAGGAAACTAAAGACACCCCGGGGATACACTGTAGGAAACTAAAGACACCCCGGGGATACACTGTAGGAAACTAAAGACACCCCGGGGATACACTGTAGAAACTAAAGAAACCCCGGGGATACACTGTAGAAACTAAAGACACCCCGGGGATACACTGTAGAAACTAAAGACACCCCGGGGATACACTGTAGGAAACTAAAGACACCCCGGGGATACACTGTAGAAATTAAAGACACCCTGGGGATACACTGTAGAAAACTAAAGACACCCCGGGGATACACTGTAGAAACTAAAGACACCCCGGGGATACACTGTAGAAAACTAAAGACACCCCGGGGATACACTGTAGAAACTAAAGACACCCCGGGGATACACTGTAGAAACTAAAGACACCCCGGGGATACACTGTAGGAAACTAAAGACACCCCGGGGATACACTGTAGAAACTAAAGACACCCCGGGGATACACTGTAGAAATTAATGACACCCCGGGGATACACTGTAGAAACTAAAGACACCCCGGGGATACACTGTAGAAACTAAAGACACCCCGGGGATACACTGTAGGAAACTAAAGACACCCCGGGGATACACTGTAGAAACTAAAGACACCCCGGGGATACACTGTAGAAACTAAAGACACCCCGGGGATACACTGTAGAAACTAAAGACACCCCGGGGATACACTGTAGGAAACTAATGACACCCCGGGGATACACTGTAGAAACTAAAGACGCCCCGGGGATACACTGTAGAAACAAAAGACACCCCGGGGATACACTGTAGAAACTAAAGACGCCCCGGGGATACACTGTAGAAAACTAAAGACACCCCGGGGATACACTGTAGAAACTAAAGACACCCCGGGGATACACTGTAGGAAACTAAAGACACCCCGGGGATACACTGTAGAAAACTAAAGACACCCCGGGGATACAATGTAGAAACTAAAGACACCCCGGGGATACACTGTAGAAAACTAAAGACACCCCGGGGATACACTGTAGAAACTAAAGACACCCCGGGGATACACTGTAGAAACTAAAGACACCCCGGGGATACACTGTAGGAAACTAAAGACACCCCGTAGACACACTGTAGGAAACTAAATACACCCCGGGGATACACTGTAGAAATTAAAGACACCCCGGGGATACACTGTAGAAACTAAAGACACCCCGGGGACACAATGTAGAAACTAAAGACACCCCGGGGATACAATGTAGAAACTAATGACACCCCGGAGACACACTGTAGGAAACTAAAGACACCCCGGGGATACACTGTAGAAACTAAAGACACCCCGGGGATACACTGTAGAAAACTAAAGACACCCCGGGGATACACTGTAGAAACTAAAGACACCCCGGGGATACACTGTAGGAAACTAAAGACACCCCGGGGATACACTGTAGAAACTAAAGACACCCCGGGGATACACTGTAGGAAACTAAAGACACCCCGGGGATACACTGTAGGAAACTAAAGACACCCCGGGGATACACTGTAGAAACTAAAGACACCCCGGGGATACACTGTAGGAAACTAAAGACACCCCGGGGATGCACTGTAGAAAACTAAAGACACCCCGGTGATACACTGTAGAAACTAAAGACACCCCGGGGATACACTGTAGAAACGAAAGACACCCCGGGGATACACTGTAGAAACTAAAGACACCCCGGGGATACACTGTAGGAAACTAAAGACACCCCGGGGATACACTGTAGGAAACTAAAGACACCCCGGAGATACACTGTAGGAAACTAAAGACACCCCGGGGATACAATGTAGGAAACTAAAGACACCCCGGAGATACACTGTAGGAAACTAAAGACACCCCGGGGATACACTGTAGAAACTAAAGACACCCCGGGGATACACTGTAGGAAACTAAAGACACCCCGGGGATACAAAGTAGGAAACTAAAGACACCCCGGGGATACACTGTAGGAAACTAAAGACACCCCGGGGATACACTGCAGAAACTAAAGACACCCCGGGGATACACTGCAGAAACTAAAGACACCCCGGGGATACACTGTAGAAACTAAAGACACCCCGGGGATACACTGCAGAAACTAAAGACACCCCAGGGATACGCTGTAGGAAACTAAAGACACCCCGGGGATACACTGTAGAAACTAAACACACCCCGGGGATACACTGTAGGAAACGAAAGACACCCCGGGGATACACTGTAGGAAACTAAAGACACCCCGGGGATACACTGTAGAAAACTAAAGACACCCCAGGGATACACTGTAGGAAACTAAAGACACCCCGAGGATACACTGTAGAAACTAAAGACACCCCGGGGATACACTGTAGAAACTAAAGACACCCCGGGGATACACTGTAGAAACTAAAGACACCCCGGGGATACACTGTAGAAACTAAAGACACCCCGGGGATACACTGTAGGAAACTAAAGACACCCCGGGGATACGCTGTAGAAACTAAAGACACCCCGGGGATACACTGTAGAAACTAAAGACACCCCGGGGATACACTGTAGGAAACTAAAGACACCCGGGGGATACACTGTTGAAACTAAAGACACCCCGGGGATACACTGTAGAAACTAAAGACACCCCGGGGATACACTGTAGGAAACTAAAGACACCCCGGGGATACACTGTAGAAACTAAAGACACCCCGGGGATACACTGTAGGAAACTAAAGACACCCCGGGGATACACTGTAGGAAACTAAAGACACCCCGGGGATACACTGTAGGAAACTAAAGACACCCCGGGGATACACTGTAGAAACTAAAGAAACCCCGGGGATACACTGTAGAAACTAAAGACACCCCGGGGATACACTGTAGAAACTAAAGACACCCCGGGGATACACTGTAGGAAACTAAAGACACCCCGGGGATACACTGTAGAAATTAAAGACACCCTGGGGATACACTGTAGAAAACTAAAGACACCCCGGGGATACACTGTAGAAACTAAAGACACCCCGGGGATACACTGTAGAAAACTAAAGACACCCCGGGGATACACTGTAGAAACTAAAGACACCCCGGGGATACACTGTAGAAACTAAAGACACCCCGGGGATACACTGTAGGAAACTAAAGACACCCCGGGGATACACTGTAGAAACTAAAGACACCCCGGGGATACACTGTAGAAATTAATGACACCCCGGGGATACACTGTAGAAACTAAAGACACCCCGGGGATACACTGTAGAAACTAAAGACACCCCGGGGATACACTGTAGGAAACTAAAGACACCCCGGGGATACACTGTAGAAACTAAAGACACCCCGGGGATACACTGTAGAAACTAAAGACACCCCGGGGATACACTGTAGAAACTAAAGACACCCCGGGGATACACTGTAGGAAACTAATGACACCCCGGGGATACACTGTAGAAACTAAAGACGCCCCGGGGATACACTGTAGAAACAAAAGACACCCCGGGGATACACTGTAGAAACTAAAGACGCCCCGGGGATACACTGTAGAAAACTAAAGACACCCCGGGGATACACTGTAGAAACTAAAGACACCCCAGGGATACACTGTAGAAACTAAAGACACCCCGGGGATACACTGTAGGAAACTAAAGACACCCCGGGGATACACTGTAGAAAACTAAAGACACCCCGGGGATACAATGTAGAAACTAAAGACACCCCGGGGATACACTGTAGAAAACTAAAGACACCCCGGGGATACACTGTAGAAACTAAAGACACCCCGGGGATACACTGTAGAAACTAAAGACACCCCGGGGATACACTGTAGGAAACTAAAGACACCCCGTAGACACACTGTAGGAAACTAAATACACCCCGGGGATACACTGTAGAAATTAAAGACACCCCGGGGATACACTGTAGAAACTAAAGACACCCCGGGGACACAATGTAGAAACTAAAGACACCCCGGGGATACACTGTAGAAACTAAAGACACCCCGGGGATACAATGTAGAAACTAATGACACCCCGGAGACACACTGTAGGAAACTAAAGACACCCCGGGGATACACTGTAGAAACTAAAGACACCCCGGGGATACACTGTAGAAAACTAAAGACACCCCGGGGATACACTGTAGAAACTAAAGACACCCCGGGGATACACTGTAGGAAACTAAAGACACCCCGGGGATACACTGTAGAAACTAAAGACACCCCGGGGATACACTGTAGGAAACTAAAGACACCCCGGGGATACACTGTAGGAAACTAAAGACACCCCGGGGATACACTGTAGAAACTAAAGACACCCCGGGGATACACTGTAGGAAACTAAAGACACCCCGGGGATGCACTGTAGAAAACTAAAGACACCCCGGGGATACACTGTAGAAACTAAAGACACCCCGGGGATACACTGTAGAAACGAAAGACACCCCGGGGATACACTGTAGAAACTAAAGACACCCCGGGGATACACTGTAGGAAACTAAAGACACCCCGGGGATACACTGTAGGAAACTAAAGACACCCCGGAGATACACTGTAGGAAACTAAAGACACCCCGGGGATACAATGTAGGAAACTAAAGACACCCCGGAGATACACTGTAGGAAACTAAAGACACCCCGGGGATACACTGTAGAAACTAAAGACACCCCGGGGATACACTGTAGGAAACTAAAGACACCCCGGGGATACAAAGTAGGAAACTAAAGACACCCCGGGGATACACTGTAGGAAACTAAAGACACCCCGGGGATACACTGTAGAAACTAAAGACACCCCGGGGATACACTGTAGAAACTAAAGACACCCCGGGGATACACTGTAGAAAACTAAAGACACCCCGGGGATACACTGTAGAAACTAAAGACACCCCGGGGATACACTGTAGAAACTAAAGACACCCCGGGGATACACTGTAGGAAACTAAAGACACCCCGGGGATACACTGTAGAAAATAAAGACACCCCGGGGATACACTGTAGAAACTAAAGACACCCCGGGGATACACTGTAGAAACTAAAGACACCCCGGGGATACACTGTAGGAAACTAAAGACACCCCGGGGATACACTGTAGAAAACTAAAGACACCCCGGGGATACACTGTAGAAACTAAAGACACCCCGGAGACACACTGTAGGAAACTAAAGACACCCCGGAGACACACTGTAGGAAACTAAAGACACCCCGGGGATACACTGTAGGAAACTAAAGACACCCCGGGGATACACTGTAGAAACTAAAGACACCCCGGGGATACACTGTAGGAAACTAAAGACACCCCGGGGATACACTGTAGAAACTAAAGACACCCCGGGGATACACTGTAGCAAACTAAAGACACCCCGGGGATACACTGTAGGAAACTAAAGACACCCCGGGGATACACTGTAGAAACTAAAGACACCCCGGGGAGACACTGTAGAAACTAAAGACACCCCGGGGATACACTGTAGAAACTAAAGACACCCCGGGGATACACTGTAGGAACTAAAGACACCCCGGGGATACACTGTAGAAAACTAAAGACACCCCGGGGATACACTGTAGGAAACTAAAGACACCCCGGGGATACACTGTAGAAACTAAAGACACCCCGGGGATACACTGTAGGAAACTAAAGACACCCCGGGGATACACTGTAGAAACTAAAGACACCCCGGGGATACACTGTAGGAAACTAAAGACACCCCGGGGATACACTGTAGGAAACTAAAGACACCCCGGGGATACACTGTAGAAAACTAAAGACACCCCGGGGATACACTGTAGGAAACTAAAGACACCCCGGGGATACACTGTAGGAAACTAAAGACACCCCGGGGATACACTGTAGAAAACTAAAGACACCCCGGGGATACACTGTAGAAACTAAAGACACCCCGGGGATACACTGTAGAAACTAAAGACACCCCGGGGATACACTGTAGGAAACTAAAGACACCCCGGGGATACACTGTAGGAAACTAAAGACACCCCGGGGATACACTGTAGAAAACTAAAGACACCCCGGGGATACACTGTCGGAAACTAAAGACACCCCGGGGATACACTGTAGAAACTAAAGACACCCCGGGGATACACTGTAGAAACTAAAGACACCCCGGGGATACACTGTAGAAACTAAAGACACCCCGGGGATACACTGTAGGAAACTAAAGACACCCCGGGGATACACTGTAGAAACTAAAGACACCCCGGGGATACACTGTAGGAAACTAAAGACACCCCGGGGATACACTGTAGAAACTAAAGACACCCCGGGGATACACTGTAGAAACGAAAGACACCCCGGGGATACACTGTAGAAACTAAAGACACCCCGGGGATACACTGTATAAACTAAAGACACCCCGGGGATACACTGTAGGAAACTAAAGACACCCCGGGGATACACTGTAGAAAACTAAAGACACCCCGGGGATACACTGTAGAAACTAAAGACACCCCGGGGATACAGTGTAGAAACTAAAGACACCCCGGGGATACACTGTAGAAACTAATGACACCCCGGAGACACACTGTAGGAAACTAAAGACACACCGGGGATACTCTGTAGAAACTAAAGACACCCCGGGGATACACTGTAGAAACTAAAGACACCCCGGGGATACACTGTAGAAACTAAAGACACCCCGGAGATACACTGTAGGAAACTAAAGACACCCCGGGGATACAATGTAGGAAACTAAAGACACCCCGGAGATACACTGTAGGAAACTAAAGACACCCCGGGGATACACTGTAGAAACTAAAGACACCCCGGGGATACACTGTAGGAAACTAAAGACACCCCGGGGATACAAAGTAGGAAACTAAAGACACCCCGGGGATACACTGTAGGAAACTAAAGACACCCCGGGGATACACTGTAGGAAACTAAAGACACCCCGGGGATACACTGTAGAAACTAAAGACACCCCGGGGATACACTGTAGAAACTAAAGACACCCCGGGGATACACTGTAGGAAACTAAAGACACCCCGGGGATACACTGTAGAAACTAAAGACACCCCGGGGATACACTGTAGAAACTAAAGACACCCCGGGGATACACTGTAGAAAACTAAATACACCCCGGGGATACACTGTAGAAACTAAAGACACCCCGGGGATACACTGTAGAAACTAAAGACACCCCGGGGATACACTGTAGGAAACTAAAGACACCCCGGGGATACACTGTAGAAAATAAAGACACCCCGGGGATACACTGTAGAAACTAAAGACACCCCGGGGATACACTGTAGAAACTAAAGACACCCCGGGGATACACTGTAGGAAACTAAAGACACCCCGGGGATACACTGTAGAAAACTAAAGACACCCCGGGGATACACTGTAGAAACTAAAGACACCCCGGAGACACACTGTAGGAAACTAAAGACACCCCGGAGACACACTGTAGGAAACTAAAGACACCCCGGGGATACACTGTAGGAAACTAAAGACACCCCGGGGATACACTGTAGAAACTAAAGACACCCCGGGGATACACTGTAGGAAACTAAAGACACCCCGGGGATACACTGTAGAAACTAAAGACACCCCGGGGATACACTGTAGCAAACTAAAGACACCCCGGGGATACACTGTAGGAAACTAAAGACACCCCGGGGATACACTGTAGAAACTAAAGACACCCCGGGGAGACACTGTAGAAACTAAAGACACCCCGGGGATACACTGTAGAAAACTAAAGACACCCCGGGGATACACTGTCGGAAACTAAAGACACCCCGGGGATACACTGTAGAAACTAAAGACACCCCGGGGATACACTGTAGAAACTAAAGACACCCCGGGGATACACTGTAGAAACTAAAGACACCCCGGGGATACACTGTAGGAAACTAAAGACACCCCGGGGATACACTGTAGAAACTAAAGACACCCCGGGGATACACTGTAGGAAACTAAAGACACCCCGGGGATACACTGTAGAAACTAAAGACACCCCGGGGATACACTGTAGAAACTAAAGACACCCCGGGGATACACTGTAGAAACTAAAGACACCCCGGGGATACACTGTATAAACGAAAGACACCCCGGGGATACACTGTAGGAAACTAAAGACACCCCGGGGATACACTGTAGAAAACTAAAGACACCCCGGGGATACACTGTAGAAACTAAAGACACCCCGGGGATACAGTGTAGAAACTAAAGACACCCCGGGGATACACTGTAGAAACTAATGACACCCCGGAGACACACTGTAGGAAACTAAAGACACACCGGGGATACTCTGTAGAAACTAAAGACACCCCGGGGATACACTGTAGAAACTAAAGACACCCCGGGGATACACTGTAGAAACTAAAGACACCCCGGAGATACACTGTAGGAAACTAAAGACACCCCGGGGATACACTGTAGAAACTAAAGACACCCCGGGGATACACTGTAGGAAACTAAAGACACCCCGGGGATACACTGTAGAAAACTAAAGACACCCCGGGGATACAATGTAGAAACTAAAGAAACCCCGGGGATACAATGTAGAAACTAAAGACACCCCGGGGATACACTGTAGAAACTAAAGACACCCCGGAGATACAATGTAGGAAACTAAAGACACCCCGGGGATACACTGTAGAAACTAAAGACACCCCGGGGATACACTGTAGAAACTAAAGACACCCCGGGGATACACTGTAGAAACTAAAGACACCCCGGGGATACACTGTAGAAACTAAAGACACCCCGGGGATACACTGTAGGAAACTAAAGACACCCCGGGGATACACTGTAGAAACTAAAGACACCCCGGGGATACACTGTAGAAACTAAAGACACCCCGGGGATACACTGTAGAAACTAAAGACACCCCGGGGATACACTGTAGGAAACTAAAGACACCCCGGGGATACACTGTAGAAACTAGACACCCCGGGGATACACTGTAGGAAACTAAAGACACCCGGGGGATACACTGTAGAAACTAAAGACACCCCGGGGATACACTGTAGGAAACTAAAGACACCCCGGGGATACACTGTAGAAACTAAAGACACCCCGGGGATACACTGCAGAAACTAAAGACACCCCGGGGATACACTGTAGAAAACTAAAGACACCCCGGGGATACGCTGTAGGAAACTAAAGACACCCCGGGGATACACTGTAGAAACTAAAGACACCCCGGGGATACACTGCAGAAACTAAAGACACCCCGGGGATACACTGTAGAAACTAAAGACACCCCGGGGATACACTGTAGAAACTAAAGACACCCCGGGGATACACTGTAGAAAACTAAAGACACCCCAGGGATACGCTGTAGGAAACTAAAGACACCCCGGGGATACACTGTAGAAACTAAACACACCCCGGGGATACACTGTAGGAAACGAAAGACACCCCGGGGATACACTGTAGGAAACTAAAGACACCCCGGGGATACACTGTAGAAAACTAAAGACACCCCAGGGATACACTGTAGGAAACTAAAGACACCCCGAGGATACACTGTAGAAACTAAAGACACCCCGGGGATACACTGTAGAAACTAAAGACACCCCGGCGATACACTGTAGAAACTAAAGACACCCCGGGGATACACTGTAGAAACTAAAGACACCCCGGGGATACACTGTAGGAAACTAAAGACACCCCGGGGATACGCTGTAGAAACTAAAGACACCCCGGGGATACACTGTAGAAACTAAAGACACCCCGGGGATACACTGTAGGAAACTAAAGACACCCGGGGGATACACTGTTGAAACTAAAGACACCCCGGGGATACACTGTAGAAACTAAAGACACCCCGGGGATACACTGTAGGAAACTAAAGACACCCCGGGGATACACTGTAGGAAACTAAAGACACCCCGGGGATACACTGTAGGAAACTAAAGACACCCCGGGGATACACTGTAGGAAACTAAAGACACCCCGGGGATACACTGTAGAAACTAAAGACACCCCGGGGATACACTGTAGAAACTAAAGACACCCCGGGGATACACTGTAGAAACTAAAGACACCCCGGGGATACACTGTAGGAAACTAAAGACACCCCGGGGATACACTGTAGAAATTAAAGACACCCTGGGGATACACTGTAGAAAACTAAAGACACCCCGGGGATACACTGTAGAAACTAAAGACACCCCGGGGATACACTGTAGAAAACTAAAGACACCCCGGGGATACACTGTAGAAACTAAAGACACCCCGGGGATACACTGTAGAAACTAAAGACACCCCGGGGATACACTGTAGGAAACTAAAGACACCCCGGGGATACACTGTAGAAACTAAAGACACCCCGGGGATACACTGTAGAAATTAATGACACCCCGGGGATACACTGTAGAAACTAAAGACACCCCGGGGATACACTGTAGAAACTAAAGACACCCCGGGGATACACTGTAGGAAACTAAAGACACCCCGGGGATACACTGTAGAAACTAAAGACACCCCGGGGATACACTGTAGAAACTAAAGACACCCCGGGGATACACTGTAGAAACTAAAGACACCCCGGGGATACACTGTAGGAAACTAATGACACCCCGGGGATACACTGTAGAAACTAAAGACGCCCCGGGGATACACTGTAGAAACTAAAGACACCCCGGGGATACACTGTAGAAACTAAAGACGCCCCGGGGATACACTGTAGAAAACTAAAGACACCCCGGGGATACACTGTAGAAACTAAAGACACCCCAGGGATACACTGTAGAAACTAAAGACACCCCGGGGATACACTGTAGGAAACTAAAGACACCCCGGGGATACACTGTAGAAAACTAAAGACACCCCGGGGATACAATGTAGAAACTAAAGACACCCCGGGGATACACTGTAGAAAACTAAAGACACCCCGGGGATACACTGTAGAAACTAAAGACACCCCGGGGATACACTGTAGAAACTAAAGACACCCCGGGGATACACTGTAGGAAACTAAAGACACCCCGTAGACACACTGTAGGAAACTAAATACACCCCGGGGATACACTGTAGAAACTAAAGACACCCCGGGGATACACTGTAGAAACTAAAGACACCCCGGGGACACAATGTAGAAACTAAAGACACCCCGGGGATACAATGTAGAAACTAATGACACCCCGGAGACACACTGTAGGAAACTAAAGACACCCCGGGGATACACTGTAGAAACTAAAGACACCCCGGGGATACACTGTAGAAACTAAAGACACCCCGGGGATACACTGTAGAAACTAAAGACACCCCGGGGATACACTGTAGAAACTAAAGACACCCCGGGGATACACTGTAGAAACTAAAGACACCCCGGGGATACACTGTAGAAACTAAAGACACCCCGGGGATACACTGTAGAAACTAAAGACACCCCGGGGATACACTGTAGAAACTAAAGGCACCCCGGGGATACACTGTAGGAAACTAAATACACCCCGGGGATACACTGTAGAAACTAAAGACACCCCGGGGATACACTGTAGAAACTAAAGACACCCCGGGGATACACTGTAGAAACTAAAGACACCCCGGGGATACACTGTAGAAACTAAAGACACCCCGGGGATACACTGCAGGAAACTAAAGACACCCCGGGGATACACTGTAGGAAACTAAAGACACCACGGGGATACACTGTAGAAACTAAAGACACCCCGGGGATACACTGTAGAAAACTAAAGACGCCCCGGGGATACACTGTAGATACTAAAGACACCCCGGGGATACACTGTAGAAACTAAAGACACCCCGGGGATACAATGTAGAAACTAAAGACACCCCGGGGATACAATGTAGAAACTAATGACACCCCGGGGATACACTGTCGAAACTAAAGACACCCCGGGGATACACTGTAGAAACTAAAGACACCCCGGGGATACACTGTAGAAACTAAAGACACCCCGGGGATACACTGTAGAAACTAAAGACACCCCGGGGATACACTGTAGGAAACTAAAGACACCCCGGGGATACACTGTAGAAACTAAAGACACCCCGGGGATACACTGTAGAAACTAAGGACACCCCGGGGATACACTGTAGAAAACTAAAGACACCCCGGGGATACACTGTCGAAACTAAAGACACCCCGGGGATACACTGTAGAAACTAAAGACACCCCGGGGATACACTGTAGAAACTAAAGACACCCCGGGGATACACTGTAGGAAACTAAAGACACCCCGGGGATACACTGTAGGAAACTAAAGACACCCCGGGGATACACTGTAGGAAACTAAAGACACCCCGGGGATACACTGTAGAAACTAAAGACACCACGGGGATACACTGTAGAAACTAAAGACAGCCCGGGGATACACTGTAGAAACTAAAGACACACCGGGGATACACTGTAGAAACTAAAGACACCCCGGGGATACACTGTAGGAACGAAAGACACCCCGGGGATACACTGTAGAAACTAAAGACACCCCGGGGATACACTGGAGGAAACTAAAGACATCCCGGGGATACACTGTAGAAACTAAAGACACCCCGGGGATACACTGTAGAAACTAAAGACACCCCGGGGATACACTGTAGAAAATGAAAGACACCCCGGGGATACACTGTAGAAACTAAAGACACCCCGGGGATACACTGTAGAAACTAAAGACACCCCGGGGATACACTGTAGAAACTAAAGACACCCCGGGGATACACTGTAGAAACTAAAGACACCCCGGGGATACACTGTAGGAAACTAAAGACACCCCGGGGATACACTGTAGAAACTAAAGACACCCCGGGGATACACTGTAGAAACTAAAGACACCCCGGGGATACACTGTAGAAACTAAAGACACCCCGGGGATACACTGTAGGAAACTAAAGACACCCCGGGGATACACTGTAGAAACTAAAGACACCCCGGGGATACACTGTAGAAACTAAAGACACCCCGGGGATACACTGTAGAAACTAAAGACACCCCGGGGATACACTGTAGAAACTAAAGACACCCCGGGGATACACTGCAGGAAACTAAAGACACCCCGGGGATACACTGTAGGAAACTAAAGACACCCCGGGGATACACTGTAGGAAACTAAAGACACCCCTGGGATACACTGTAGGAAACTAAAGACACCCCGGGGATACACTGTAGAAACTAAAGACACCCCGGGGATACACTGTAGAAACTAAAGACACCCCGGGGATACACTGTAGAAACTAAAGACACCCCGGGGATACACTGTACAAAACTAAAGACACCCCGGGGATACACTGTAGAAACTAAAGACACCCCGGGGATACACTGTACAAAACTAAAGACACCCCGGGGATACACTGTAGAAACTAAAGACACCCCGGGGATACACTGTAGAAAATAAAGACACCCCGGGGATACACTGTACAAAACTAAAGACTCCCCGGGGATACACTGTAGAAACGAAAGACACCCCGGGGATACACAGTACAAAACTAAAGACACCCCGGGGATACACTGTAGAAACTAAAGACACCCCGGGGATACACTGTAGGAAACTAAAGACACCCCGGGGATACACTGTAGGAAACTAAAGACACCCCGGGGATACACTGTAGAAACTAAAGACACACCGGGGATACACTGTAGAAACTAAAGACACCCCGGGGATACACTGTAGAAACTAAAGACACCCCGGGGATACACTGTAGAAACTAAAGACAGCCCGGGGATACACTGTAGGAAACTAAAGACACCCCGGGGATACACTGTTGAAACTAAAGACACCCCGGGGATACACTGTAGAAACTAAAGACACCCCGGGGACACACTGTAGAAACTAAAGACACTCCAGGGATACACTGTAGAAACTAAAGACACCCCGGGGATACACTGTACAAAACTAAAGACACCCCGGGGATACACTGTAGAAACTAAAGACACCTCGGGGATACACTGTAGGAAACTAAAGACACCCCGGGGATACACTGTCGGAAACTAAAGACACCCCGGGGATACACTGTAGAAACTAAAGACACCCCGGGGATACACTGTAGGAAACTAAAGACACCCCGGGGATACACTGTAGAAACTAAAGACACCCCGGGGATACACTGTAGGAAACTAAAGACACCCCGGGGATACACTGTAGGAAACTAAAGACACCCCGGGGATACACTGTAGAAAACTAAAGACACCCCGGGGATACACTGTAGGAAACTAAAGACACCCCGGGGATACACTGTAGAAACTAAAGACACCCCGGGGATACACTGTAGGAAACTAAAGACACCCCGGGGATACACTGTAGGAAACTAAAGACACCCCGGGGATACACTGTAGGAAACTAAAGACACCCCGGGGATACACTGTAGAAAACTAAAGACACCCCGGGGATACACTGTAGAAACTAAAGACACCCCGGGGATACACTGCAGAAACTAAAGACACCCCGGGGATACACTGTAGAAACTAAAGACACCCCGGGGATAGACTGTAGAAACTGAAGACACCCCGGGGATACACTGTAGAAACTAAAGACACCCCGGGGATACACTGTAGAAACTAAAGACACCCCGGGGATACACTGTAGAAACTAAAGACACCCCGGGGATACACTGTAGAAACTAAAGACACCCCGGGGATAAACTGTAGAAACTAAAGACACCGCAGGGATACACTGTAGAAACTAAAGACACCCCGGGGATACACTGTAGAAACTAAAGACACCCCGGGGATACACTGTAGAAACTAAAGACACCCCGGGGATACACTGTAGAAACTAAAGACACCCCGGGGATACACTGTAGAAACTAAAGACACCCCGGGCATACACTGTAGAAATTAAAGACACCCCGGGGATACACTGTAGAAACTAAAGACACCCCGGGGATACACTGTAGAAACTAAAGACACCCCGGGGATACACTGTAGAAACTAAAGACACCCCGGGGATACACTGTAGGAAACTAAAGACACCCCGGGGATACAATGTAGAAACTAAAGACACCCCGGGGTTACACTGTAGGAAACTAAAGACACCCCGGGGATACACTGTAGAAACTAAAGGCACCCCGGGGATACACTGTAGAAACTAAAGACACCCCGGGGATACACTGTAGAAACTAAAGACACCCCGGGGATACACTGTAGGAAACTAAAGACACCCCGGGGATACACTGTAGGAAACTAAAGACACCCCGGGGATACACTGTAGAAACTAAAGACACCCCGGGGATACACTGTAGAAACTAAAGACACCCCGGGGATATTCTGTACAAAACTAAAGACACCCCGGGGATACACTGTAGAAACTAAAGACACCCCGGGGATACACTGTAGAAACTAAAGACACCCCGGGGATACACTGTAGGAAACTAAAGACACCCCGGGGATACACTGTAGGAAACTAAAGACACCCCGGGGATACACTGTAGAAACTAAAGACACCCCGGGGATACACTGTACAAAACTAAAGACACCCCGGGGATACACTGTAGAAACTAAAGACACCCCGGGGATAGACTGTAGAAACTGAAGACACCCCGGGGATACACTGTAGAAACTAAAGACACCCCGGGGATACACTGTAGAAACTAAAGACACCCCGGGGATACACTGTAGAAACTAAAGACACCCCGGGGATACACTGTAGGAAACTAAAGACACCCCGGGGTAACACTGTAGAAACTAAAGACACCCCGGGGATACACTGTAGAAACTAAAGACACCCCGGGGATACACTGCAGAAACTAAAGACACCCCGGGGATACACTGTAGAAACTAAAGACACCCCGGGGATACACTGTAGAAACGAAAGACACCCCAGGGATACACTGTAGAAACTAAAGACACCCCGGGGATACACTGTAGAAACTAAAGACACCCCGGGGATACACTGTAGAAACTAAAGACACCCCGGGGATACACTGTAGAAACTAAAGACACCCCGGGGATACACTGTAGAAACTAAAGACACCCCGGGGATACACTGTAGAAACTGAAGACACCCCGGAGATACAATGTAGAAACTAAAGACACCCCGGGGATACACTGTAGGAAACTAAAGACACCCCGGGGATACACTGTAGGAAACTAAAGACACCCCGGGGATACACTGTAGAAACTAAAGACACCCCGGGGATACACTGTAGAAATTAAAGACACCCCGGGGATACACTGTAGAAACTAAAGACACCCCGGGGATACACTGTAGAAACTAAAGGCACCCCGGGGATACACTGTAGAAACTAAAGACACCCCGGGGATACACTGTAGAAACTAAAGACACCCCGGGGATACACTGTAGGAAACTAAAGACACCCCGGGGATACACTGAAGGAAACTAAAGACACCCCGGGGATACACTGTAGAAACTAAAGACACCCCGGGGATACACTGTAGAAACTAAAGACACCCCGGGGATACACTGTACAAAAGTAAAGACACCCCGGGGATACACTGTAGAAACTAAAGACACCCCGGGGATACACTGTAGAAACTAAAGACACCCCGGGGATACACTGTAGGAAACTAAAGACACCCCGGGGATACACTGTAGAAACTAAAGACACCCCGGGGATACACTGTAGAAACTAACGACACCCCGGGGATACACTGTACAAAACTAAAGACACCCCGGGGATACACTGTAGAAACTAAAGACACCCCGGGGATACACTGTAGAAATTAAAGACACCCCGGGGATACACTGTAGGAAACTAAAGACACCCCGGGGATACACTGTAGGAAACTAAAGAAACCCCGGGGATACACTGTAGAAACTAAAGACACCCCGGGGATACACTGTAGAAACTAAAGACACCCCGGGGATACACTGTAGGAAACTAAAGACACCCCGGGGATACACTTTCGGAAACTAATGACACCCCGGGGATACACTGTAGAAACTAAAGACACCCCGGGGATACACTGTAGAAACTAAAGACACCCCGGGGATACACTGTAGAAACTAAAGACACCCCGGGGATACACTGTAGGAAACTAAAGACACCCCGGGGAGACACTGTAGAAAACTAAAGACACCCCGGGGATACACTGTAGAAACTAAAGACACCCTGGGGATACACTGTAGAAACTAAAGACACCCCGGGGCTACACTGTAGAAACTAAAGACACCCCGGGGATACACTGTAGAAGCTAAAGACACCCCGGGGATACACTGTAGAAACTAAAGACACCCCGGGGATACACTGTAGGAAACTAAAGACACCCCGGGGATACACTGTAGAAAACTAAAGACACCCCGGGGATACACTGTAGAAACTAAAGACACCCTGGGGATACACTGTAGAAACGAAAGACACCCCGGGGATACACTGTAGAAACTAAAGACACCCCGGGGATACACTGTAGAAACTAAAGACACCCCGGGGATACACTGTAGAAACTAAAGACACCCCGGGGATACACTGTAGAAACTGAAGACACCCCGGGGATACACTGTAGAAACTAAAGACACCCCGGGGATACACTGTAGAAACTAAAGACACCCTGGGGATACACTGTAGAAACTAAAGACACCCCGGGGATACACTGTAGAAACTAAAGACACCCCGGGGATACACTGTACAAAACTAAAGACACCCCGGGGATACACTGTACAAAACTAAAGACACCCCGGGGATACACTGTAGAAACTAAAGACACCCCGGGGATACACTGTAGAAACTAAAGACACCCCGGGGATACACTGTAGAAACTAAAGACACCCTGGGGATACACTGTAGAAACTAAAGACACCCCGGGGATACACTGTAGAAACTAAAGACACCCCGGGGATACACTGTAGAAACTAAAGACACCCCGGGGATACACTGCAGGACACTAAAGACACCCCGGGGATACACTGTAGAAACTAAAGACACCCCGGGGATACACTGTAGAAACTAAAAACACCCCGGGGATACACTGTAGGAAACTAAAGACACCCCGGGGATACACTGTAGAAACTAAAGACACCCCGGGGATACACTGTAGAAACTAAAGACACCCCGGGGATACACTGTAGAAACTAAAGACACCCCGGGGATACACTGCAGGAAACTAAAGACACCCCGGGGATACACTGTAGGAAACTAAAGACACCCCGGGGATACACTGTAGGAAACTAAAGACACCCCTGGGATACACTGTAGGAAACTAAAGACACCCCGGGGATACACTGTAGAAACTAAAGACACCCCGGGGATACACTGTAGAAACTAAAGACACCCCGGGGATACACTGTAGAAACTAAAGACACCCCGGGGATACACTGTACAAAACTAAAGACACCCCGGGGATACACTGTAGAAACTAAAGACACCCCGGGGATACACTGTACAAAACTAAAGACACCCCGGGGATACACTGTAGAAACTAAAGACACCCCGGGGATACACTGTAGAAAATAAAGACACCCCGGGGATACACTGTACAAAACTAAAGACTCCCCGGGGATACACTGTAGAAACGAAAGACACCCCGGGGATACACTGTACAAAACTAAAGACACCCCGGGGATACACTGTAGAAACTAAAGACACACCGGGGATACACTGTAGAAACTAAAGACACCCCGGGGATACACTGTAGAAACTAAAGACACCCCGGGGATACACTGTAGAAACTAAAGACAGCCCGGGGATACACTGTAGGAAACTAAAGACACCCCGGGGATACACTGTAGAAACTAAAGACACCCCGGGGATACACTGTAGAAACTAAAGACACCCCGGGGACACACTGTAGAAACTAAAGACACTCCAGGGATACACTGTAGAAACTAAAGACACCCCGGGGATACACTGTACAAAACTAAAGACACCCCGGGGATACACTGTAGAAACTAAAGACACCCCGGGGATACACTGTAGGAAACTAAAGACACCCCGGGGATACACTGTAGGAAACTAAAGACACCCCGGGGATACACTGTAGAAACTAAAGACACCCCGGGGATACACTGTAGAAACGAAAGACACCCCGGGGATACACTGTACAAAACTAAAGACACCCCGGGGATACACTGTAGAAACTAAAGACACACCGGGGATACACTGTAGAAACTAAAGACACCCCGGGGATACACTGTCGAAACTAAAGACACCCCGGGGATACACTTTACAAAACTAAAGACACCCCGGGGATACACTGTAGAAACTAAAGACACCCCGGGGATACACTGTACAAAACTAAAGACACCCCGGGGATACACTGTAGAAACTAAAGACACCCCGGGGATACACTGTAGAAAATAAAGACACCCCGGGGATACACTGTACAAAACTAAAGACTCCCCGGGGATACACTGTAGAAACGAAAGACACCCCGGGGATACACTGTACAAAACTAAAGACACCCCGGGGATACACTGTAGAAACTAAAGACACACCGGGGATACACTGTAGAAACTAAAGACACCCCGGGGATACACTGTAGAAACTAAAGACACCCCGGGGATACACTGTAGAAACTAAAGACAGCCCGGGGATACACTGTAGGAAACTAAAGACACCCCGGGGATACACTGTAGAAACTAAAGACACCCCGGGGATACACTGTAGAAACTAAAGACACCCCGGGGACACACTGTAGAAACTAAAGACACTCCAGGGATACACTGTAGAAACTAAAGACACCCCGGGGATACACTGTACAAAACTAAAGACACCCCGGGGATACACTGTAGAAACTAAAGACACCCCGGGGATACACTGTAGGAAACTAAAGACACCCCGGGGATACACTGTAGGAAACTAAAGACACCCCGGGGATACACTGTAGAAACTAAAGACACCCCGGGGATACACTGTAGAAACGAAAGACACCCCGGGGATACACTGTACAAAACTAAAGACACCCCGGGGATACACTGTAGAAACTAAAGACACACCGGGGATACACTGTAGAAACTAAAGACACCCCGGGGATACACTGTAGAAACTAAAGACACCCCGGGGATACACTGTAGAAACTAAAGACAGCCCGGGGATACACTGTAGGAAACTAAAGACACCCCGGGGATACACTGTAGAAACTAAAGACACCCCGGGGATACACTGTAGAAACTAAAGACACCCCGGGGACACACTGTAGAAACTAAAGACACTCCAGGGATACACTGTAGAAACTAAAGACACCCCGGGGATACACTGTACAAAACTAAAGACACCCCGGGGATACACTGTAGAAACTAAAGACACCCCGGGGATACACTGTAGGAAACTAAAGACACCCCGGGGATACACTGTAGAAACTAAAGACACCCCGGGGATACACTGTAGAAACTAAAGACACCCCGGGGATACACTGTAGAAACTAAAGACACCCCGGGGATACACTGTAGGAAACTAAAGACACCCCGGGGATACACTGTAGAAACTAAAGACACCCCGGGGATACACTGTAGAAACTAAAGACACCCCGGGGATACACTGTAGAAACTAAAGACAGCCCGGGGATACACTGTAGAAACTAAAGACACCCCGGGGATACACTGTAGGAAACTAAAGACACCCCGGGGATACACTGTAGAAACTAAAGACACCCCGGGGATACACTGTAGAAAACTAAAGACACCCCGGGGATACACTGTAGGAAACTAAAGACACCCCCGGGATACACTGTAGAAACTAAAGACACCCCGGGGATACACTGTAGGAAACTAAAGACACCCCGGGGATACACTGTCGAAAACTAAAGACACCCCGGGGATACACTGTAGAAACTAAAGACACCCCGGGGATGCACTGCAGAAACTAAAGACACCCCGGGGATACACTGTAGGAAACTAAAGACACCCCGGGGATACACTGTACAAAACTAAAGACACCCCGGGGATACACTGTAGGAAACTAAAGACACCCCGGGGATACACTGTAGAAAACTAAAGACACCCCGGGGATACACTGTAGATACTAAAGACACCCCGGGGATACACTGTAGAAACTAAAGACACCCCGGGGTTACACTGTAGAAACTAAAGACACCCCGGGGATACACTGTAGAAACTAAAGACACCCCGGGGATACACTGTAGGAAACTAAAGACACCCCGGGGATACACTGTAGAAACTAAAGACACCCCGGGGATACACTGTAGAAACTAAAGACACCCCGGGGATAGACTGTAGAAACTGAAGACACCCCGGGGATACACTGTAGAAACTAAAGACACCCCGGGGATACACTGTAGAAACTAAAGACACCCCGGGGATACACTGTAGAAACTAAAGACACCCCGGGGATACACTGTAGGAAACTAAAGACACCCCGGGGTAACACTGTAGAAACTAAAGACACCCCGGGGATACACTGTAGAAACTAAAGACACCCCGGGGATACACCGCAGAAACTAAAGACACCCCGGGGATACACTGCAGAAACTAAAGACACCCCGGGGATACACTGTAGAAACTAAAGACACCCCAGGGATACACTGTAGAAACTAAAGACACCCCGGGGATACACTGTAGAAACTAAAGACACCCCGGGGATACACTGTAGAAACTAAAGACACCCCGGGGATACACTGTAGAAATTAAAGACACCCCGGGGATACACTGTAGAAACTAAAGACACCCCGGGGATACACTGTAGAAACTAAAGACACCCCGGGGATACACTGTAGAAACTAAAGACACCCCGGGGATACACTGTAGGAAACTAAAGACACCCCGGGGATACAATGTAGAAACTAAAGACACCCCGGGGTTACACTGTAGGAAACTAAAGACACCCCGGGGATACACTGTAGAAACTAAAGGCACCCCGGGGATACACTGTAGAAACTAAAGACACCCCGGGGATACACTGTAGAAACTAAAGACACCCCGGGGATACACTGTAGGAAACTAAAGACACCCCGGGGATGCACTGTAGGAAACTAAAGACACCCCGGGGATACACTGTAGAAACTAAAGACACCCCGGGGATACACTGTAGAAACTAAAGACACCCCGGGGATACACTGTACAAAACAAAAGACACCCCGGGGATACACTGTAGAAACTAAAGACACCCCGGGGATACACTGTAGAAACTAAAGACACCCCGGGGATACACTGTAGAAACTAAAGACACCCCGGGGATACACTGTAGAAACTAAAGACACCCCGGGGATACACTGTAGGAAACTAAAGACACCCCGGGGATACACTGTAGAAACTAAAGACACCCCGGGGATACACTGTAGAAACTAAAGACACCCCGGGGATACACTGTACAAAACTAAAGACACCCCGGGGATACACTGTAGAAACTAAAGACACCCCGGGGATACACTGTAGAAATTAAAGACACCACGGGGATACACTGTAGGAAACTAAAGACACCCCGGGGATACACTGTAGGAAACTAAAGAAACCCCGGGGATACACTGTAGAAACTAAAGACACCCCGGGGATACACTGTAGAAACTAAAGACACCCCGGGGATACACTGTAGGAAACTAAAGACACCCCGGGGATACACTGTAGGAAACTAAAGACACCCCGGGGATACACTGTAGGAAACTAAAGACACCCCGGGGATACACTGTACAAAACTAAAGACACCCCGGGGATACACTGTAGGAAACTAAAGACACCCCGGGGATACACTGTAGGAAACTGAAGACACCCCGGGGATACACTGTTGGAAACTGAAGACACCCCGGGGATACACTGTAGAAACTAAAGACACCCCGGGGATACACTGTAGAAACTAAAGACACCCCGGGGATACACTGTAGGAAACTAAAGACACCCCGGGGATACACTGTAGAAACTAAAGACACCCCGGGGATACACTGTCGAAACTGAAGACACCCCGGGGATACACTGTAGAAACTAAAGACACCCCGGGGATACACTGTAGAAACTAAAGACACCCCGGGGATACACTGTAGAAACTAAAGACACCCCGGGGATACACTGTAGAAACTAAAGACACCCCGGGGATACACTGTACAAAACTAAAGACACCCCGGGGATACACTGTACAAAACTAAAGACACCCCGGGGATACACTGTAGAAACTAAAGACACCCCGGGGATACACTGTAGAAACTAAAGACACCCCGGGGATACACTGTAGAAAATAAAGACACCCTGGGGATACACTGTAGAAACTAAAGACACCCCGGGGATACACTGTAGAAACTAAAGACACCCCGGGGATACACTGTAGAAACTAAAGACACCCCGGGGATACACTGTAGGAAACTAAAGACACCCCGGGGATACACTGTAGAAACTAAAGACACCCCGGGGATACACTGTGGAAACTAAAGACACCCCGGGGATACACTGTAGGAAACTAAAGACACCCCGGGGATACACTGTAGAAACTGAAGACACCCCGGGGATACACTGTAGAAACTAAAGACACCCCGGGGATACACTGTAGAAACTAAAGACACCCCGGGGATACACTGCAGGAAACTAAAGACACCCCGGGGATACACTGTAGGAAACTAAAGACACCCCGGGGATACACTGTAGGAAACTAAAGACACCCCTGGGATACACTGTAGGAAACTAAAGACACCCCGGGGATACACTGTAGAAACTAAAGACACCCCGGGGATACACTGTAGAAACTAAAGACACCCCGGGGATACACTGTAGAAACTAAAGACACCCCGGGGATACACTGTACAAAACTAAAGACACCCCGGGGATACACTGTAGAAACTAAAGACACCCCGGTGATACACTGTACAAAACTAAAGACACCCCGGGGATACACTGTCGAAACTAAAGACACCCCGGGGATACACTGTAGAAAATAAAGACACCCCGGGGATACACTGTACAAAACTAAAGACTCCCCGGGGATACACTGTAGAAACGAAAGACACCCCGGGGATACACTGTACAAAAGTAAAGACACCCCGGGGATACACTGTAGAAACTAAAGACACCCCGGGGATACACTGTACAAAACTAAAGACACCCCGGGGATACACTGTAGAAACTAAAGATACCCCGGGGATACACTGTAGAAAATAAAGACACCCCGGGGATACACTGTACAAAACTAAAGACTCCCCGGGGATACACTGTAGAAACGAAAGACACCCCGGGGATACACTGTACAAAACTAAAGACACCCCGGGGATACACTGTAGAAACTAAAGACACCCCGGGGATGCACTGTAGGAAACTAAAGACACCCCGGGGATACACTGTAGGAAACTAAAGACACCCCGGGGATACACTGTAGAAACTAAAGACACACCGGGGATACACTGTAGAAACTAAAGACACCCCGGGGATACACTGTAGAAACTAAAGACACCCCGGGGATACACTGTAGAAACTAAAGACAGCCCGGGGATACACTGTAGGAAACTAAAGACACCCCGGGGATACACTGTAGAAACTAAAGACACCCCGGGGATACACTGTAGAAACTAAAGACACCCCGGGGACACACTGTAGAAACTAAAGACACTCCAGGAATACACTGTAGAAACTAAAGACACCCCGGGGATACACTGTACAAAACTAAAGACACCCCGGGGATACACTGTAGAAACTAAAGACACCCCGGGGATACACTGTAGGAAACTAAAGACACCCCGGGGATACACTGTAGGAAACTAAAGACACCCCGGGGATACACTGTAGAAACTAAAGACACCCCGGGGATACACTGTAGAAACTAAAGACACCCCGGGGATACACTGTAGGAAACTAAAGACACCCCGGGGATACACTGTAGAAACTAAAGACACCCCGGGGATACACTGTAGAAACTAAAGACACCCCGGGGATACACTGTAGAAACTAAAGACAGCCCGGGGATACACTGTAGAAACTAAAGACACCCCGGGGATACACTGTAGGAAACTAAAGACACCCCGGGGATACACTGTAGAAACTAAAGACACCCCGGGGATACACTGTAGGAAACTAAAGACACCCCGGGGATACACTGTAGGAAACTAAAGACACCCCGGGGATACACTGTAGGAAACTAAAGACACCCCGGGGATATATTGTAGAAACTAAAGACACCCCGGGGATACACTGTAGAAACTAAAGACACCCCGGGGATACACTGTAGAAAACTAAAGACACCCCGGGGATACACTGTAGAAAACTAAAGACACCCCGGGGATACACTGTAGAAACTAAAGACACCCCGGGGATACACTGTAGAAACTAAAGACACCCCGGGGATACACTGTAGAAACTAAAGACACCCCGGGGATACACTGTAGGAAACTAAAGACACCCCGGGGATGCACTGCAGAAACTAAAGACACCCCGGGGATACACTGTAGAAACTAAAGACACCCCGGGGATACACTGTAGAAACTAAAGACACCCCGGGGATACACTGTCGAAACTGAAGACACCCCGGGGATACACTGTAGAAACTAAAGACACCCCGGGGATACACTGTAGAAACTAAAGACACCCCGGGGATACACTGTAGAAACTAAAGACACCCCGGGGATACACTGTAGAAACTAAAGACACCCCGGGGATACACTGTACAAAACTAAAGACACCCCGGGGATACACTGTACAAAACTAAAGACACCCCGGGGATACACTGTAGAAACTAAAGACACCCCGGGGATACACTGTAGAAACTAAAGACACCCCGGGGATACACTGTAGAAACTAAAGACACCCTGGGGATACACTGTAGAAACTAAAGACACCCCGGGGATACACTGTAGAAACTAAAGACACCCCGGGGATACACTGTAGAAACTAAAGACACCCCGGGGATACACTGTAGGAAACTAAAGACACCCCGGGGATACACTGTAGAAACTAAAGACACCCCGGGGATACACTGTGGAAACTAAAGACACCCCGGGGATACACTGTAGGAAACTAAAGACACCCCGGGGATACACTGTAGAAACTGAAGACACCCCGGGGATACACTGTAGAAACTAAAGACACCCCGGGGATACACTGTAGAAACTAAAGACACCCCGGGGATACACTGCAGGAAACTAAAGACACCCCGGGGATACACTGTAGGAAACTAAAGACACCCCGGGGATACACTGTAGGAAACTAAAGACACCCCTGGGATACACTGTAGGAAACTAAAGACACCCCGGGGATACACTGTAGAAACTAAAGACACCCCGGGGATACACTGTAGAAACTAAAGACACCCCGGGGATACACTGTAGAAACTAAAGACACCCCGGGGATACACTGTACAAAACTAAAGACACCCCGGGGATACACTGTAGAAACTAAAGACACCCCGGTGATACACTGTACAAAACTAAAGACACCCCGGGGATACACTGTCGAAACTAAAGACACCCCGGGGATACACTGTAGAAAATAAAGACACCCCGGGGATACACTGTACAAAACTAAAGACTCCCCGGGGATACACTGTAGAAACGAAAGACACCCCGGGGATACACTGTACAAAACTAAAGACACCCCGGGGATACACTGTAGAAACTAAACACACCCCGGGGATACACTGTAGGAAACTAAAGACACCCCGGGGATACACTGTAGGAAACTAAAGACACCCCGGGGATACACTGTAGAAACTAAAGACACCCCGGGGATACACTGTAGAAACTAAAGACACCCCGGGGATACACTGTACAAAACTAAAGACACCCCGGGGATACACTGTAGAAACTAAAGACACCCCGGGGATACACTGTAGAAAATAAAGACACCCCGGGGATACACTGTACAAAACTAAAGACTCCCCGGGGATACACTGTAGAAACGAAAGACACCCCGGGGATACACTGTACAAAACTAAAGACACCCCGGGGATACACTGTAGAAACTAAAGACACCCCGGGGATACACTGTAGGAAACTAAAGACACCCCGGGGATACACTGTAGGAAACTAAAGACACCCCGGGGATACACTGTAGAAACTAAAGACACACCGGGGATACACTGTAGAAACTAAAGACACCCCGGGGATACACTGTAGAAACTAAAGACACCCCGGGGATACACTGTAGAAACTAAAGACAGCCCGGGGATACACTGTAGGAAACTAAAGACACCCCGGGGATACACTGTAGAAACTAAAGACACCCCGGGGATACACTGTAGAAACTAAAGACACCCCGGGGACACACTGTAGAAACTAAAGACACTCCAGGAATACACTGTAGAAACTAAAGACACCCCGGGGATACACTGTACAAAACTAAAGACACCCCGGGGATACACTGTAGAAACTAAAGACACCCCGGGGATACACTGTAGGAAACTAAAGACACCCCGGGGATACACTGTAGGAAACTAAAGACACCCCGGGGATACACTGTAGAAACTAAAGACACCCCGGGGATACACTGTAGAAACTAAAGACACCCCGGGGATACACTGTACAAAACTAAAGACACCCCGGGGATACACTGTAGAAACGAAAGACACCCCGGGGATACACTGTAGAAACTAAAGACACCCCGGGGATACACTGTAGAAACTAAAGACACCCCGGGGATACACTGTAGAAACTAAAGACACCCCGGGGATACACTATAGGAAACTAAAGACACCCCGGGGATACACTGTAGAAACTAAAGACACCCCGGGGATACACTGCAGAAACTAAAGACACCCCGGGGATACACTGTACAAAACTAAAGACACCCCGGGGATACACTGTAGAAACTAAAGACACCCCGGGGATACACTGTAGAAATTAAAGACACCCCGGGGATACACTGTAGGAAACTAAAGACACCCCGGGGATACACTGTAGGAAACTAAAGAAACCCCGGGGATACACTGTAGAAACTAAAGACACCCCGGGGATACACTGTAGAAACTAAAGACACCCCGGGGATACACTGTAGGAAACTAAAGACACCCCGGGGATACACTGTAGGAAACTAAAGACACCCCGGGGATACACTGTAGGAAACTAAAGACACCCCGGGGATACACTGTAGAAACTAAAGACACCCTGGGGATACACTGTAGAAACTAAAGACACCCCGGGGATACACTGTAGAAAACTAAAGACACCCCGGGGATACACTGTAGAAAACTAAAGACACCCCGGGGATACACTGTAGAAACTAAAGACACCCCGGGGATACACTGTAGAAACTAAAGACACCCCGGGGATACACTGTAGAAACTAAAGACACCCCGGGGATACACTGTAGGAAACTAAAGACACCCCGGGGATGCACTGCAGAAACTAAAGACACCCCGGGGATACACTGTAGGAAACTAAAGACACCCCGGGGATACACTGTAGGAAACTAAAGACACCCCGGGGATACACTGTAGGAAACTAAAGACACCCCGGGGATACACTGTAGAAAACTAAAGACACCCCGGGGATACACTGTAGATACTAAAGACACCCCGGGGATACACTGTAGAAACTAAAGACACCCCGGGGATACACTGTAGAAACTAAAGACACCCCGGGGATACACTGTAGAAACTAAAGACACCCCGGGGATACACTGTAGGAAACTAAAGACACCCCGGGGATACACTGTAGAAACTAAAGACACCCCGGGGATAGACTGTAGAAACTGAAGACACCCCGGGGATACACTGTAGAAACTAAAGACACCCCGGGGATACACTGTAGAAACTAAAGACACCCCGGGGATACACTGTAGAAACTAAAGACACCCCGGGGATACACTGTAGGAAACTAAAGACACCCCGGGGTAACACTGTAGAAACTAAAGACACCCCGGGGATACACTGTAGAAACTAAAGACACCCCGGGGATACACTGCAGAAACTAAAGACACCCCGGGGATACACTGTAGAAACTAAAGACACCCCGGGGATACACTGTAGAAACTAAAGACACCCCAGGGATACACTGTAGAAACTAAAGACACCCCGGGGATACACTGTAGAAACTAAAGACACCCCGGGGATACACTGTAGAAACTAAAGACACCCCGGGGATACACTGTAGAAACTAAAGACACCCCGGGGATACACTGTCGAAACTAAAGACACCCCGGGGATACACTGTAGAAATTAAAAACACCCCGGGGATACACTGTAGAAACTAAAGACACCCCGGGGATACACTGTAGAAACTAAAGACACCCCGGGGATACACTGTAGAAACTAAAGACACCCCGGGGATACACTGTAGGAAACTAAAGACACCCCGGGGATACAATGTAGAAACTAAAGACACCCCGGGGTTACACTGTAGGAAACTAAAGACACCCCGGGGATACACTGTAGAAACTAAAGGCACCCCGGGGATACACTGTAGAAACTAAAGACACCCCGGGGATACACTGTAGAAACTAAAGACACCCCGGGGATACACTGTAGGAAACTAAAGACACCCCGGGGATACACTGTAGGAAACTAAAGACACCCCGGGGATACACTGTAGAAACTAAAGACACCCCGGGGATACACTGTAGAAACTAAAGACACCCCGGGCATACACTGTACAAAACTAAAGACACCCCGGGGATACACTGTAGAAACGAAAGACACCCCGGGGATACACTGTAGAAACTAAAGACACCCCGGGGATACACTGTAGAAACTAAAGACACCCCGGGGTTACACTGTAGAAACTAAAGACACCCCGGGGATACACTATAGGAAACTAAAGACACCCCGGGGATACACTGTAGAAACTAAAGACACCCCGGGGATACACTGCAGAAACTAAAGACACCCCGGGGATACACTGTACAAAACTAAAGACACCCCGGGGATACACTGTAGGAAACTAAAGACACCCCGGGGATACACTGTAGGAAACTAAAGACACCCCGGGGATACACTGTAGAAACTAAAGACACCCCGGGGATACACTGTAGAAACTAAAGACACCCCGGGGATACACTGTACAAAACTAAAGACACCCCGGGGATACACTGTAGAAACGAAAGACACCCCGGGGATACACTGTAGAAACTAAAGACACCCCGGGGATACACTGTAGAAACTAAAGACACCCCGGGGATACACTGTAGAAACTAAAGACACCCCGGGGATACACTATAGGAAACTAAAGACACCCCGGGGATACACTGTAGAAACTAAAGACACCCCGGGGATACACTGCAGAAACTAAAGACACCCCGGGGATACACTGTACAAAACTAAAGACACCCCGGGGATACACTGTAGAAACTAAAGACACCCCGGGGATACACTGTAGAAATTAAAGACACCCCGGGGATACACTGTAGGAAACTAAAGACACCCCGGGGATACACTGTAGGAAACTAAAGAAACCCCGGGGATACACTGTAGAAACTAAAGACACCCCGGGGATACACTGTAGAAACTAAAGACACCCCGGGGATACACTGTAGGAAACTAAAGACACCCCGGGGATACACTGTAGGAAACTAAAGACACCCCGGGGATACACTGTAGGAAACTAAAGACACCCCGGGGATACACTGTAGAAACTAAAGACACCCTGGGGATACACTGTAGAAACTAAAGACACCCCGGGGATACACTGTAGAAAACTAAAGACACCCCGGGGATACACTGTAGAAAACTAAAGACACCCCGGGGATACACTGTAGAAACTAAAGACACCCCGGGGATACACTGTAGAAACTAAAGACACCCCGGGGATACACTGTAGAAACTAAAGACACCCCGGGGATACACTGTAGGAAACTAAAGACACCCCGGGGATGCACTGCAGAAACTAAAGACACCCCGGGGATACACTGTAGGAAACTAAAGACACCCCGGGGATACACTGTAGGAAACTAAAGACACCCCGGGGATACACTGTAGGAAACTAAAGACACCCCGGGGATACACTGTAGAAAACTAAAGACACCCCGGGGATACACTGTAGATACTAAAGACACCCCGGGGATACACTGTAGAAACTAAAGACACCCCGGGGATACACTGTAGAAACTAAAGACACCCCGGGGATACACTGTAGAAACTAAAGACACCCCGGGGATACACTGTAGGAAACTAAAGACACCCCGGGGATACACTGTAGAAACTAAAGACACCCCGGGGATAGACTGTAGAAACTGAAGACACCCCGGGGATACACTGTAGAAACTAAAGACACCCCGGGGATACACTGTAGAAACTAAAGACACCCCGGGGATACACTGTAGAAACTAAAGACACCCCGGGGATACACTGTAGGAAACTAAAGACACCCCGGGGTAACACTGTAGAAACTAAAGACACCCCGGGGATACACTGTAGAAACTAAAGACACCCCGGGGATACACTGCAGAAACTAAAGACACCCCGGGGATACACTGTAGAAACTAAAGACACCCCGGGGATACACTGTAGAAACTAAAGACACCCCAGGGATACACTGTAGAAACTAAAGACACCCCGGGGATACACTGTAGAAACTAAAGACACCCCGGGGATACACTGTAGAAACTAAAGACACCCCGGGGATACACTGTAGAAACTAAAGACACCCCGGGGATACACTGTCGAAACTAAAGACACCCCGGGGATACACTGTAGAAATTAAAAACACCCCGGGGATACACTGTAGAAACTAAAGACACCCCGGGGATACACTGTAGAAACTAAAGACACCCCGGGGATACACTGTAGAAACTAAAGACACCCCGGGGATACACTGTAGGAAACTAAAGACACCCCGGGGATACAATGTAGAAACTAAAGACACCCCGGGGTTACACTGTAGGAAACTAAAGACACCCCGGGGATACACTGTAGAAACTAAAGGCACCCCGGGGATACACTGTAGAAACTAAAGACACCCCGGGGATACACTGTAGAAACTAAAGACACCCCGGGGATACACTGTAGGAAACTAAAGACACCCCGGGGATACACTGTAGGAAACTAAAGACACCCCGGGGATACACTGTAGAAACTAAAGACACCCCGGGGATACACTGTAGAAACTAAAGACACCCCGGGCATACACTGTACAAAACTAAAGACACCCCGGGGATACACTGTAGAAACGAAAGACACCCCGGGGATACACTGTAGAAACTAAAGACACCCCGGGGATACACTGTAGAAACTAAAGACACCCCGGGGTTACACTGTAGAAACTAAAGACACCCCGGGGATACACTATAGGAAACTAAAGACACCCCGGGGATACACTGTAGAAACTAAAGACACCCCGGGGATACACTGCAGAAACTAAAGACACCCCGGGGATACACTGTACAAAACTAAAGACACCCCGGGGATACACTGTAGAAACTAAAGACACCCCGGGGATACACTGTAGAAATTAAAGACACCCCGGGGATACACTGTAGGAAACTAAAGACACCCCGGGGATACACTGTAGGAAACTAAAGAAACCCCGGGGATACACTGTAGAAACTAAAGACACCCCGGGGATACACTGTAGAAACTAAAGACACCCCGGGGATACACTGTAGGAAACTAAAGACACCCCGGGGATACACTGTAGGAAACTAAAGACACCCCGGGGATACACTGTAGGAAACTAAAGACACCCCGGGGATACACTGTAGAAACTAAAGACACCCTGGGGATACACTGTACAAAACGAAAGACACCCCGGGGATACACTGTAGGAAACTAAAGACACCCCGGGGATACACTGTAGGAAACTGAAGACACCCCGGGGATACACTGTAGGAAACTGAAGACACCCCGGGGATACACTGTAGAAACTAAAGACACCCCGGGGATACACTGTAGAAACTAAAGACACCCCGGGGATACACTGTAGAAACTAAAGACACCCCGGGGATACACTGTAGAAACTAAAGACACCCCGGGGATACACTGTAGAAACTAAAGACACCCCGGGGATACACTGTAGAAACTAAAGACACCCCGGGGATACACTGTAGAAACTAAAGACACCCTGGGGATACACTGTCGAAACTAAAGACACCCCGGGGATACACTGTAGAAACTAAAGACACCCCGGGGATACACTGTACAAAACTAAAGACACCCCGGGGATACACTGTACAAAATTAAAGACACCCCGGGGATACACTGTGGAAACTAAAGACACCCCGGGGATACACTGTAGAAACTAAAGACACCCCGGGGATACACTGTAGAAACTAAAGACACCCTGGGGATACACTGTAGAAACTAAAGACACCCCGGGGATACACTGTAGAAACTAAAGACACCCCGGGGATACACTGTAGAAACTAAAGACACCCCGGGGATACACTGTAGGAAACTAAAGACACCCCGGGGATACACTGTAGAAACTAAAGACACCCCGGGGATACACTGTAGGAAACTAAAGACACCCCGGGGATACACTGTAGAAACTAAAGACACCCCGGGGATACACTGTAGAAACTAAAGACACCCCGGGGATACACTGTAGAAACTAAAGACACCCCGGGGATACACTGCAGGAAACTAAAGACACCCCGGGGATACACTGTAGAAACTAAAGACACCCCGGGGATACACCGTACAAAACTAAAGACACCCCGGGGATACACTGTAGAAACTAAAGACACCCCGGGGATACACTGTAGAAAATAAAGACACCCCGGGGATACACTGTACAAAACTAAAGACTCCCCGGGGATACACTGTAGAAACGAAAGACACCCCGGGGATACACTGTACAAAACTAAAGACACCCCGGGGATACACTGCAGAAACTAAAGACACCCCGGGGATACACTGTAGGAAACTAAAGACACCCCGGGGATACACTGTAGGAAACTAAAGACACCCCGGGGATACACTGTAGAAACTAAAGACACACCGGGGATACACTGTAGAAACTAAAGACACCCCGGGGATACACTGTAGAAACTAAAGACACCCCGGGGATACACTGTAGAAACTAAAGACAGCCCGGGGATACACTGTAGGAAACTAAAGACACCCCGGGGATACACTGTAGAAACTAAAGACACCCCGGGGATACACTGTAGAAAATAAAGACACCCCGGGGACACACTGTAGAAACTAAAGACACTCCAGGGATACACTGTAGAAACTAAAGACACCCCGGGGATACACTGTACAAAACTAAAGACACCCCGGGGATACACTGTAGAAACTAAAGACACCCCGGGGATACACTGTAGGAAACTAAAGACACCCCGGGGATACACTGTAGGAAACTAAAGACACCCCGGGGATACACTGTAGAAACTAAAGACAGCCTGGGGATACACTGTAGAAACTAAAGACACCCCGGGGATACACTGTAGAAACTAAAGACACCCCGGGGATACACTGTAGAAACTAAAGACACCCCGGGGATACACTGTAGAAAACTAAAGACACCCCGGGGATACACTGTAGGAAACTAAAGACACCCCGGGGATACACTGTAGAAACTAAAGACACCCCGGGGATACACTGTAGGAAACTAAAGACACCCCGGGGATACACTGTAGAAAACTAAAGACACCCCGGGGATACACTGTAGGAAACTAAAGACACCCCGGGGACACACTGTAGAAACTAAAGACACTCCAGGGATACACTGTAGAAACTAAAGACACCCCGGGGATACACTGTACAAAACTAAAGACACCCCGGGGATACACTGTAGAAACTAAAGACACCCCGGGGATACACTGTAGGAAACTAAAGACACCCCGGGGATACACTGTAGGAAACTAAAGACACCCCGGGGATACACTGTAGAAACTAAAGACACCCCGGGGATACACTGTAGAAACTAAAGACACCCCGGGGATACACTGTAGGAAACTAAAGACACCCCGGGGATACACTGTAGAAACTAAAGACACCCCGGGGATACACTGTAGAAACTAAAGACACCCCGGGGATACACTGTAGAAACTAAAGACAGCCCGGGGATACACTGTAGAAACTAAAGACACCCCGGGGATACACTGTAGGAAACTAAAGACACCCCGGGGATACACTGTAGAAACTAAAGACACCCCGGGGATACACTGTAGGAAACTAAAGACACCCCGGGGATACACTGTAGGAAACTAAAGACACCCCGGGGATACACTGTAGGAAACTAAAGACACCCCGGGGATACACTGTAGGAAACTAAAGACACCCCGGGGATACACTGTAGGAAACTAAAGACACCCCGGGGATACACTGTAGGAAACTAAAGACACCCCGGGGATACACTCTAGATACTAAAGACACCCCGGGGATACACTGTAGAAACTAAAGACACCCCGGGGTTACACTGTAGAAACTAAAGACACCCCTGGGATACACTGTAGGAAACTAAAGACACCCCGGGGATACACTGTAGAAACTAAAGACACCCCGGGGATACACTGTAGAAACTAAAGACACCCCGGGGATACACTGTAGAAACTAAAGACACCCCGGGGATACACTGTAGGAAACTAAAGACACCCCGGGGATACACTGTAGAAACTAAAGACACCCCGGGGATACACTGTAGAAACTAAAGACACCCCGGGGATACACTGTAGAAACTAAAGACAGCCCGGGGATACACTGTAGAAACTAAAGACACCCCGGGGATACACTGTAGGAAACTAAAGACACCCCGGGGATACACTGTAGAAACTAAAGACACCCCGGGGATACACTGTAGGAAACTAAAGACACCCCGGGGATACACTGTAGGAAACTAAAGACACCCCGGGGATACACTGTAGGAAACTAAAGACACCCCGGGGATACACTGTAGGAAACTAAAGACACCCCGGGGATACACTGTAGGAAACTAAAGACACCCCGGGGATACACTGTAGGAAACTAAAGACACCCCGGGGATACACTCTAGATACTAAAGACACCCCGGGGATACACTGTAGAAACTAAAGACACCCCGGGGTTACACTGTAGAAACTAAAGACACCCCTGGGATACACTGTAGAAACTAAAGACACCCCGGGGATACACTGTAGAAACTAAAGACACCCCGGGGATAGACTGTAGAAACTGAAGACACCCCGGGGATACACTGTAGAAACTAAAGACACCCCGGGGATACACTGTAGAAACTAAAGACACCCCGGGGATACACTGTAGAAACTAAAGACACCCCGGGGATACACTGTAGGAAACTAAAGACACCCCGGGGTAACACTGTAGAAACTAAAGACACCCCGGGGATACACTGTAGAAACTAAAGACACCCCGGGGATACACTGCAGAAACTAAAGACACCCCGGGGATACACTGTAGAAACTAAAGACACCCCAGGGATACACTGTAGAAACTAAAGACACCCCGGGGATACACTGTAGAAACTAAAGACACCCCAGGGATACACTGTAGAAACTAAAGACACCCCGGGGATACACTGTAGAAACTAAAGACACCCCGGGGATACACTGTAGAAACTAAAGACACCCCGGGGATACACTGTGGAAACTAAAGACACCCCGGGGATACACTGTAGAAACTAAAGACACCCCGGGGATACACTGTAGAAATTAAAGACACCCCGGGGATACACTGTAGAAACTAAAGACACCCCGGGGATACACTGTAGAAACTAAAGACACCCCGGGGATACACTGTAGAAACTGAAGACACCCCGGGGATACACTGTAGGAAACTAAAGACACCCCGGGGATACAATGTAGAAACTAAAGACACCCCGGGGTTACACTGTAGGAAACTAAAGACACCCCGGGGATACACTGTAGAAACTAAAGGCACCCCGGGGATACACTGTAGAAACTAAAGACACCCCGGGGATACACTGTAGAAACTAAAGACACCCCGGGGATACACTGTAGGAAACTAAAGACACCCCGGGGATGCACTGTAGGAAACTAAAGACACCCCGGGGATACACTGTAGAAACTAAAGACACCCCGGGGATACACTGTAGAAACTAAAGACACCCCGGGGATACACTGTACAAAACTAAAGACACCCCGGGGATACACTGTAGAAACTAAAGACACCCCGGGGATACACTGTAGAAACTAAAGACACCCCGGGGATACACTGTAGAAACTAAAGACACCCCGGGGATACACTGTAGAAACTAAAGACACCCCGGGGATACACTGTAGGAAACTAAAGACACCCCGGGGATACACTGTAGGAAACTAAAGACACCCCGGGGATACACTGTAGAAACTAAAGACACCCCGGGGATACACTGTAGAAACTAAAGACACCCCGGGGATACACTGTACAAAACTAAAGACACCCCGGGGATACACTGTAGAAACTAAAGACACCCCGGGGATACACTGTAGAAATTAAAGACACCACGGGGATACACTGTAGGAAACTAAAGACACCCCGGGGATACACTGTAGGAAACTAAAGAAACCCCGGGGATACACTGTAGAAACTAAAGACACCCCGGGGATACACTGTAGAAACTAAAGACACCCCGGGGATACACTGTAGGAAACTAAAGACACCCCGGGGATACACTGTAGGAAACTAAAGACACCCCGGGGATACACTGTACAAAACTAAAGACACCCCGGGGATACACTGTAGGAAACTAAAGACACCCCGGGGATACACTGTAGGAAACTGAAGACACCCCGGGGATACACTGTAGAAACTAAAGACACCCCGGGGATACACTGTAGAAACTAAAGACACCCCGGGGATACACTGTAGGAAACTAAAGACACCCCGGGGATACACTGTAGAAACTAAAGACACCCCGGGGATACACTGTAGAAACTAAAGACACCCCGGGGATACACTGTACAAAACTAAAGACACCGCGGGGATACACTGTACAAAACTAAAGACACCCCGGGGATACACTGTAGAAACTAAAGACACCCCGGGGATACACTGTAGAAACTAAAGACACCCCGGGGATACACTGTAGAAACTAAAGACACCCCGGGGATACACTGTAGAAACTAAAGACACCCCGGGGATACACTGTACAAAACTAAAGACACCCCGGGGATACACTGTAGAAACTAAAGACACCCCGGGGATACACTGTAGAAACTAAAGACACCCCGGGGATACACTGTAGAAACTAAAGACACCCTGGGGATACACTGTAGAAACTAAAGACACCCCGGGGATACACTGTAGAAACTAAAGACACCCCGGGGATACACTGTAGAAACTAAAGACACCCCGGGGATACACTGTAGGAAACTAAAGACACCCCGGGGATACACTGTAGAAACTAAAGACACCCCGGGGATACACTGTAGAAACTAAAGACACCCCGGGGATACACTGTAGGAAACTAAAGACACCCCGGGGATACACTGTAGAAACTAAAGACACCCCGGGGATACACTGTAGAAACTAAAGACACCCCGGGGATACACTGTACAAAACTAAAGACACCCCGGGGATACACTGTAGAAACTAAAGACACCCCGGTGATACACTGTACAAAACTAAAGACACCCCGGGGATACACTGTAGAAACTAAAGACACCCCGGGGATACACTGTAGAAAATAAAGACACCCCGGGGATACACTGTAGAAAACTAAAGACTCCCCGGGGATACACTGTAGAAACGAAAGACACCCCGGGGATACACTGTACAAAACTAAAGACACCCCGGGGATTCACTGTAGAAACTAAACACACCCCGGGGATACACTGTAGGAAACTAAAGACACCCCGGGGATACACTGTAGGAAACTAAAGACACCCCGGGGATACACTGTAGAAACTAAAGACACACCGGGGATACACTGTAGAAAACTAAAGACACCCCGGGGATACACTGTAGAAACTAAAGACACCCCGGGGATACACTGTAGGAAACTAAAGACACCCCGGGGATACACTGTAGGAAACTAAAGACACCCCGGGGATACACTGTAGAAACGAAAGACAGCCCGGGGATACACTGTAGAAACTAAAGACACCCCGGGGATACACTGTAGAAACTAAAGACACCCCGGGGATACACTGTAGAAACTAAAGACACCCCGGGGACACACTGTAGAAACTAAAGACACTCCAGGGATACACTGTAGAAACTAAAGACACCCCGGGGATACACTGTACAAAACTAAAGACACCCCGGGGATACACTGTAGAAACTAAAGACACCCCGGGGATACACTGTAGGAAACTAAAGACACCCCGGGGATACACTGTAGGAAACTAAAGACACCCCGGGGATACACTGTAGAAACTAAAGACACCCCGGGGATACACTGTAGAAACTAAAGACACCCCGGGGATACACTGTAGGAAACTAAAGACACCCCGGGGATACACTGTAGAAACTAAAGACACCCCGGGGATACACTGTAGAAACTAAAGACACCCCGGGGATACACTGTAGAAACTAAAGACAGCCCGGGGATACACTGTAGAAACTAAAGACACCCCGGGGATACACTGTAGGAAACTAAAGACACCCCGGGGATACACTGTAGAAACTAAAGACACCCCGGGGATACACTGTAGAAACTAAAGACACCCCGGGGATACACTGTACAAAACTAAAGACACCCCGGGGATACACTGTAGAAACTAAAGACACCCCGGTGATACACTGTACAAAACTAAAGACACCCCGGGGATACACTGTAGAAACTAAAGACACCCCGGGGATACACTGTAGAAAATAAAGACACCCCGGGGATACACTGTAGAAAACTAAAGACTCCCCGGGGATACACTGTAGAAACGAAAGACACCCCGGGGATACACTGTACAAAACTAAAGACACCCCGGGGATTCACTGTAGAAACTAAACACACCCCGGGGATACACTGTAGGAAACTAAAGACACCCCGGGGATACACTGTAGGAAACTAAAGACACCCCGGGGATACACTGTAGAAACTAAAGACACACCGGGGATACACTGTAGAAAACTAAAGACACCCCGGGGATACACTGTAGAAACTAAAGACACCCCGGGGATACACTGTAGGAAACTAAAGACACCCCGGGGATACACTGTAGGAAACTAAAGACACCCCGGGGATACACTGTAGAAACGAAAGACAGCCCGGGGATACACTGTAGAAACTAAAGACACCCCGGGGATACACTGTAGAAACTAAAGACACCCCGGGGATACACTGTAGAAACTAAAGACACCCCGGGGACACACTGTAGAAACTAAAGACACTCCAGGGATACACTGTAGAAACTAAAGACACCCCGGGGATACACTGTACAAAACTAAAGACACCCCGGGGATACACTGTAGAAACTAAAGACACCCCGGGGATACACTGTAGGAAACTAAAGACACCCCGGGGATACACTGTAGGAAACTAAAGACACCCCGGGGATACACTGTAGAAACTAAAGACACCCCGGGGATACACTGTAGAAACTAAAGACACCCCGGGGATACACTGTAGGAAACTAAAGACACCCCGGGGATACACTGTAGAAACTAAAGACACCCCGGGGATACACTGTAGAAACTAAAGACACCCCGGGGATACACTGTAGAAACTAAAGACAGCCCGGGGATACACTGTAGAAACTAAAGACACCCCGGGGATACACTGTAGGAAACTAAAGACACCCCGGGGATACACTGTAGAAACTAAAGACACCCCGGGGATACACTGTAGGAAACTAAAGACACCCCGGGGATACACTGTCGGAAACTAAAGACACCCCGGGGATACACTGTAGGAAACTAAAGACACCCCGGGGATACACTGTAGGAAACTAAAGACACCCCGGGGATACACTGTAGGAAACTAAAGACACCCCGGGGATACACTGTAGAAACGAAAGACAGCCCGGGGATACACTGTAGAAACTAAAGACACCCCGGGGACACACTGTAGAAACTAAAGACACTCCAGGGATACACTGTAGAAACTAAAGACACCCCGGGGATACACTGTACAAAACTAAAGACACCCCGGGGATACACTGTAGAAACTAAAGACACCCCGGGGATACACTGTAGGAAACTAAAGACACCCCGGGGATACACTGTAGGAAACTAAAGACACCCCGGGGATACACTGTAGAAACTAAAGACACCCCGGGGATACACTGTAGAAACTAAAGACACCCCGGGGATACACTGTAGGAAACTAAAGACACCCCGGGGATACACTGTAGAAACTAAAGACACCCCGGGGATACACTGTAGGAAACTAAAGACACCCCGGGGATACACTGTAGAAACTAAAGACACACCGGGGATACACTGTACAAAACTAAAGACACCCCGGGGATACACTGTAGAAACTAAAGACACCCCGGGGATACACTGTAGGAAACTAAAGACACCCCGGGGATACACTGTAGGAAACTAAAGACACCCCGGGGATACACTGTAGAAACTAAAGACAGCCCGGGGATACACTGTAGAAACTAAAGACACCCCGGGGATACACTGTAGAAACTAAAGACACTCCAGGGATACACTGTAGAAACTAAAGACACCCCGGGGATACACTGTACAAAACTAAAGACACCCCGGGGATACACTGTAGAAACTAAAGACAACCCGGGGATACACTGTAGGAAACTAAAGACACCCCGGGGATACACTGTAGGAAACTAAAGACACCCCGGGGATACACTGTAGAAACTAAAGACACCCCGGGGATACACTGTAGAAACTAAAGACACCCCGGGGATACACTGTAGGAAACTAAAGACACCCCGGGGATACACTGTAGAAACTAAAGACACCCCGGGGATACACTGTAGAAACTAAAGACACCCCGGGGATACACTGTAGAAACTAAAGACAGCCCGGGGATACACTGTAGAAACTAAAGACACCCCGGGGATACACTGTAGGAAACTAAAGACACCCCGGGGATACACTGTAGAAACTAAAGACACCCCGGGGATACACTGTAGGAAACTAAAGACACCCCGGGGATACACTGTAGGAAACTAAAGACACCCCGGGGATACACTGTAGGAAACTAAAGACATCCCGGGGATACACTGTAGGAAACTAAAGACACCCCGGGGATACACTGTAGGAAACTAAAGACACCCCGGGGATACACTGTCGGAAACTAAAGACACCCCGGGGATACACTCTAGATACTAAAGACACCCCGGGGATACACTGTAGAAACTAAAGACACCCCGGGGTTACACTGTAGAAACTAAAGACACCCCGGGGATACACTGTAGAAACTAAAGACACCCCGGGGATACACTGTAGGAAACTAAAGACACCCCGGGCATACACTGTAGAAACTAAAGACACCCCGGGGATACACTGTAGAAACTAAAGACACCCCGGGGATAGACTGTAGAAACTGAAGACACCCCGGGGATACACTGTAGAAACTAAAGACACCCCGGGGATACACTGTAGAAACTAAAGACACCCCGGGGATACACTGTAGAAACGAAAGACACCCCGGGGATACACTGTAGAAACTAAAGACACCCCGGGGATACACTGTAGAAACTAAAGACACCCCGGGGATACACTGTAGAAACTAAAGACACCCCGGGGATACACTATAGGAAACTAAAGACACCCCGGGGATACACTGTAGAAACTAAAGACACCCCGGGGATACACTGCAGAAACTAAAGACACCCCGGGGATACACTGTACAAAACTAAAGACACCCCGGGGATACACTGTAGAAACTAAAGACACCCCGGGGATACACTGTAGAAATTAAAGACACCCCGGGGATACACTGTAGGAAACTAAAGACACCCCGGGGATACACTGTAGGAAACTAAAGAAACCCCGGGGATACACTGTAGAAACTAAAGACACCCCGGGGATACACTGTAGAAACTAAAGACACCCCGGGGATACACTGTAGGAAACTAAAGACACCCCGGGGATACACTGTAGGAAACTAAAGACACCCCGGGGATACACTGTAGGAAACTAAAGACACCCCGGGGATACACTGTAGAAACTAAAGACACCCTGGGGATACACTGTAGAAACTAAAGACACCCCGGGGATACACTGTAGAAAACTAAAGACACCCCGGGGATACACTGTAGAAAACTAAAGACACCCCGGGGATACACTGTAGAAACTAAAGACACCCCGGGGATACACTGTAGAAACTAAAGACACCCCGGGGATACACTGTAGAAACTAAAGACACCCCGGGGATACACTGTAGGAAACTAAAGACACCCCGGGGATGCACTGCAGAAACTAAAGACACCCCGGGGATACACTGTAGGAAACTAAAGACACCCCGGGGATACACTGTAGGAAACTAAAGACACCCCGGGGATACACTGTAGGAAACTAAAGACACCCCGGGGATACACTGTAGAAAACTAAAGACACCCCGGGGATACACTGTAGATACTAAAGACACCCCGGGGATACACTGTAGAAACTAAAGACACCCCGGGGATACACTGTAGAAACTAAAGACACCCCGGGGATACACTGTAGAAACTAAAGACACCCCGGGGATACACTGTAGGAAACTAAAGACACCCCGGGGATACACTGTAGAAACTAAAGACACCCCGGGGATAGACTGTAGAAACTGAAGACACCCCGGGGATACACTGTAGAAACTAAAGACACCCCGGGGATACACTGTAGAAACTAAAGACACCCCGGGGATACACTGTAGAAACTAAAGACACCCCGGGGATACACTGTAGGAAACTAAAGACACCCCGGGGTAACACTGTAGAAACTAAAGACACCCCGGGGATACACTGTAGAAACTAAAGACACCCCGGGGATACACTGCAGAAACTAAAGACACCCCGGGGATACACTGTAGAAACTAAAGACACCCCGGGGATACACTGTAGAAACTAAAGACACCCCAGGGATACACTGTAGAAACTAAAGACACCCCGGGGATACACTGTAGAAACTAAAGACACCCCGGGGATACACTGTAGAAACTAAAGACACCCCGGGGATACACTGTAGAAACTAAAGACACCCCGGGGATACACTGTAGGAAACTAAAGACACCCCGGGGATACAATGTAGAAACTAAAGACACCCCGGGGATACACTGTAGAAACTGAAGACACCCCGGGGATACACTGTAGAAACTAAAGACACCCCGGGGATACACTGTAGAAACTAAAGACACCCCGGGGATACACTGTAGAAACTAAAGACACCCCGGGGATACACTGTAGGAAACTAAAGACACCCCGGGGTAACACTGTAGAAACTAAAGACACCCCGGGGATACACTGTAGAAACTAAAGACACCCCGGGGATACACTGTAGAAACTAAAGACACCCCGGGGATACACTGTAGAAACTAAAGACACCCCGGGGATACACTGTCGAAACTAAAGACACCCCGGGGATACACTGTAGAAATTAAAAACACCCCGGGGATACACTGTAGAAACTAAAGACACCCCGGGGATACACTGTAGAAACTAAAGACACCCCGGGGATACACTGTAGAAACTAAAGACACCCCGGGGATACACTGTAGGAAACTAAAGACACCCCGGGGATACAATGTAGAAACTAAAGACACCCCGGGGTTACACTGTAGGAAACTAAAGACACCCCGGGGATACACTGTAGAAACTAAAGGCACCCCGGGGATACACTGTAGAAACTAAAGACACCCCGGGGATACACTGTAGAAACTAAAGACACCCCGGGGATACACTGTAGGAAACTAAAGACACCCCGGGGATACACTGTAGGAAACTAAAGACACCCCGGGGATACACTGTAGAAACTAAAGACACCCCGGGGATACACTGTAGAAACTAAAGACACCCCGGGGATACACTGTACAAAACTAAAGACACCCCGGGGATACACTGTAGAAACGAAAGACACCCCGGGGATACACTGTAGAAACTAAAGACACCCCGGGGATACACTGTAGAAACTAAAGACACCCCGGGGATACACTGTAGAAACTAAAGACACCCCGGGGATACACTATAGGAAACTAAAGACACCCCGGGGATACACTGTAGAAACTAAAGACACCCCGGGGATACACTGCAGAAACTAAAGACACCCCGGGGATACACTGTACAAAACTAAAGACACCCCGGGGATACACTGTAGAAACTAAAGACACCCCGGGGATACACTGTAGAAATTAAAGACACCCCGGGGATACACTGTAGGAAACTAAAGACACCCCGGGGATACACTGTAGGAAACTAAAGAAACCCCGGGGATACACTGTAGAAACTAAAGACACCCCGGGGATACACTGTAGAAACTAAAGACACCCCGGGGATACACTGTAGGAAACTAAAGACACCCCGGGGATACACTGTAGGAAACTAAAGACACCCCGGGGATACACTGTAGGAAACTAAAGACACCCCGGGGATACACTGTAGAAACTAAAGACACCCTGGGGATACACTGTACAAAACGAAAGACACCCCGGGGATACACTGTAGGAAACTAAAGACACCCCGGGGATACACTGTAGGAAACTGAAGACACCCCGGGGATACACTGTAGGAAACTGAAGACACCCCGGGGATACACTGTAGAAACTAAAGACACCCCGGGGATACACTGTAGAAACTAAAGACACCCCGGGGATACACTGTAGAAACTAAAGACACCCCGGGGATACACTGTAGAAACTAAAGACACCCCGGGGATACACTGTAGAAACTAAAGACACCCCGGGGATACACTGTAGAAACTAAAGACACCCTGGGGATACACTGTCGAAACTAAAGACACCCCGGGGATACACTGTAGAAACTAAAGACACCCCGGGGATACACTGTACAAAACTAAAGACACCCCGGGGATACACTGTACAAAATTAAAGACACCCCGGGGATACACTGTGGAAACTAAAGACACCCCGGGGATACACTGTAGAAACTAAAGACACCCCGGGGATACACTGTAGAAACTAAAGACACCCCGGGGATACACTGTAGAAACTAAAGACACCCCGGGGATACACTGTAGAAACTAAAGACACCCCGGGGATACACTGTAGAAACTAAAGACACCCCGGGGATACACTGTAGGAAACTAAAGACACCCCGGGGATACACTGTAGAAACTAAAGACACCCCGGGGATACACTGTAGGAAACTAAAGACACCCCGGGGATACACTGTAGAAACTAAAGACACCCCGGGGATACACTGTAGAAACTAAAGACACCCCGGGGATACACTGTAGAAACTAAAGACACCCCGGGGATACACTGCAGGAAACTAAAGACACCCCGGGGATACACTGTAGAAACTAAAGACACCCCGGGGATACACTGTACAAAACTAAAGACACCCCGGGGATACACTGTAGAAACTAAAGACACCCCGGGGATACACTGTAGAAAATAAAGACACCCCGGGGATACACTGTACAAAACTAAAGACTCCCCGGGGATACACTGTAGAAACGAAAGACACCCCGGGGATACACTGTACAAAACTAAAGACACCCCGGGGATACACTGTAGAAACTAAAGACACCCCGGGGATACACTGTAGGAAACTAAAGACACCCCGGGGATACACTGTAGGAAACTAAAGACACCCCGGGGATACACTGTAGAAACTAAAGACACACCGGGGATACACTGTAGAAACTAAAGACACCCCGGGGATACACTGTAGAAACTAAAGACACCCCGGGGATACACTGTAGAAACTAAAGACAGCCCGGGGATACACTGTAGGAAACTAAAGACACCCCGGGGATACACTGTAGAAACTAAAGACACCCCGGGGATACACTGTAGAAAATAAAGACACCCCGGGGACACACTGTAGAAACTAAAGACACTCCAGGGATACACTGTAGAAACTAAAGACACCCCGGGGATACACTGTACAAAACTAAAGACACCCCGGGGATACACTGTAGAAACTAAAGACACCCCGGGGATACACTGTAGGAAACTAAAGACACCCCGGGGATACACTGTAGGAAACTAAAGACACCCCGGGGATACACTGTAGAAACTAAAGACAGCCTGGGGATACACTGTAGAAACTAAAGACACCCCGGGGATACACTGTAGAAACTAAAGACACCCCGGGGATACACTGTAGAAACTAAAGACACCCCGGGGATACACTGTAGAAAACTAAAGACACCCCGGGGATACACTGTAGGAAACTAAAGACACCCCGGGGATACACTGTAGAAACTAAAGACACCCCGGGGATACACTGTAGGAAACTAAAGACACCCCGGGGATACACTGTAGAAAACTAAAGACACCCCGGGGATACACTGTAGGAAACTAAAGACACCCCGGGGACACACTGTAGAAACTAAAGACACTCCAGGGATACACTGTAGAAACTAAAGACACCCCGGGGATACACTGTACAAAACTAAAGACACCCCGGGGATACACTGTAGAAACTAAAGACACCCCGGGGATACACTGTAGGAAACTAAAGACACCCCGGGGATACACTGTAGGAAACTAAAGACACCCCGGGGATACACTGTAGAAACTAAAGACACCCCGGGGATACACTGTAGAAACTAAAGACACCCCGGGGATACACTGTAGGAAACTAAAGACACCCCGGGGATACACTGTAGAAACTAAAGACACCCCGGGGATACACTGTAGAAACTAAAGACACCCCGGGGATACACTGTAGAAACTAAAGACAGCCCGGGGATACACTGTAGAAACTAAAGACACCCCGGGGATACACTGTAGGAAACTAAAGACACCCCGGGGATACACTGTAGAAACTAAAGACACCCCGGGGATACACTGTAGGAAACTAAAGACACCCCGGGGATACACTGTAGGAAACTAAAGACACCCCGGGGATACACTGTAGGAAACTAAAGACACCCCGGGGATACACTGTAGGAAACTAAAGACACCCCGGGGATACACTGTAGGAAACTAAAGACACCCCGGGGATACACTGTAGGAAACTAAAGACACCCCGGGGATACACTCTAGATACTAAAGACACCCCGGGGATACACTGTAGAAACTAAAGACACCCCGGGGTTACACTGTAGAAACTAAAGACACCCCGGGGATACACTGTAGAAACTAAAGACACCCCGGGGATACACTGTAGAAACTAAAGACACCCCGGGGATAGACTGTAGAAACTGAAGACACCCCGGGGATACACTGTAGAAACTAAAGACACCCCGGGGATACACTGTAGAAACTAAAGACACCCCGGGGATACACTGTAGAAACTAAAGACACCCCGGGGATACACTGTAGGAAACTAAAGACACCCCGGGGTAACACTGTAGAAACTAAAGACACCCCGGGGATACACTGTAGAAACTAAAGACACCCCGGGGATACACTGCAGAAACTAAAGACACCCCGGGGATACACTGTAGAAACTAAAGACACCCCAGGGATACACTGTAGAAACTAAAGACACCCCGGGGATACACTGTAGAAACTAAAGACACCCCAGGGATACACTGTAGAAACTAAAGACACCCCGGGGATACACTGCAGAAACTAAAGACACCCCGGGGATACACTGTAGAAACTAAAGACACCCCGGGGATACACTGTAGAAACTAAAGACACCCCGGGGATACACTGTAGAAACTAAAGACACCCCGGGGATACACTGTAGAAATTAAAGACACCCCGGGGATACACTGTAGAAACTAAAGACACCCCGGGGATACACTGTAGAAACTAAAGACACCCCGGGGATACACTGTAGAAACTAAAGACACCCCGGGGATACACTGTAGGAAACTAAAGACACCCCGGGGATACAATGTAGAAACTAAAGACACCCCGGGGTTACACTGTAGGAAACTAAAGACACCCCGGGGATACACTGTAGAAACTAAAGGCACCCCGGGGATACACTGTAGAAACTAAAGACACCCCGGGGATACACTGTAGAAACTAAAGACACCCCGGGGATACACTGTAGGAAACTAAAGACACCCCGGGGATGCACTGTAGGAAACTAAAGACACCCCGGGGATACACTGTAGAAACTAAAGACACCCCGGGGATACACTGTAGAAACTAAAGACACCCCGGGGATACACTGTACAAAACTAAAGACACCCCGGGGATACACTGTAGAAACTAAAGACACCCCGGGGATACACTGTAGAAACTAAAGACACCCCGGGGATACACTGTAGAAACTAAAGACACCCCGGGGATACACTGTAGAAACTAAAGACACCCCGGGGATACACTGTAGGAAACTAAAGACACCCCGGGGATACACTGTAGGAAACTAAAGACACCCCGGGGATACACTGTAGAAACTAAAGACACCCCGGGGATACACTGTAGAAACTAAAGACACCCCGGGGATACACTGTACAAAACTAAAGACACCCCGGGGATACACTGTAGAAACTAAAGACACCCCAGGGATACACTGTAGAAACTAAAGACACCCCGGGGATACACTGTAGAAACTAAAGACACCCCAGGGATACACTGTAGAAACTAAAGACACCCCGGGGATACACTGCAGAAACTAAAGACACCCCGGGGATACACTGTAGAAACTAAAGACACCCCGGGGATACACTGTAGAAACTAAAGACACCCCGGGGATACACTGTAGAAACTAAAGACACCCCGGGGATACACTGTAGAAATTAAAGACACCCCGGGGATACACTGTAGAAACTAAAGACACCCCGGGGATACACTGTAGAAACTAAAGACACCCCGGGGATACACTGTAGAAACTAAAGACACCCCGGGGATACACTGTAGGAAACTAAAGACACCCCGGGGATACAATGTAGAAACTAAAGACACCCCGGGGTTACACTGTAGGAAACTAAAGACACCCCGGGGATACACTGTAGAAACTAAAGGCACCCCGGGGATACACTGTAGAAACTAAAGACACCCCGGGGATACACTGTAGAAACTAAAGACACCCCGGGGATACACTGTAGGAAACTAAAGACACCCCGGGGATGCACTGTAGGAAACTAAAGACACCCCGGGGATACACTGTAGAAACTAAAGACACCCCGGGGATACACTGTAGAAACTAAAGACACCCCGGGGATACACTGTACAAAACTAAAGACACCCCGGGGATACACTGTAGAAACTAAAGACACCCCGGGGATACACTGTAGAAACTAAAGACACCCCGGGGATACACTGTAGAAACTAAAGACACCCCGGGGATACACTGTAGAAACTAAAGACACCCCGGGGATACACTGTAGGAAACTAAAGACACCCCGGGGATACACTGTAGGAAACTAAAGACACCCCGGGGATACACTGTAGAAACTAAAGACACCCCGGGGATACACTGTAGAAACTAAAGACACCCCGGGGATACACTGTACAAAACTAAAGACACCCCGGGGATACACTGTAGAAACTAAAGACACCCCGGGGATACACTGTAGAAATTAAAGACACCACGGGGATACACTGTAGGAAACTAAAGACACCCCGGGGATACACTGTAGGAAACTAAAGAAACCCCGGGGATACACTGTAGAAACTAAAGACACCCCGGGGATACACTGTAGAAACTAAAGACACCCCGGGGATACACTGTAGGAAACTAAAGACACCCCGGGGATACACTGTAGGAAACTAAAGACACCCCGGGGATACACTGTACAAAACTAAAGACACCCCGGGGATACACTGTAGGAAACTAAAGACACCCCGGGGATACACTGTAGGAAACTGAAGACACCCCGGGGATACACTGTAGGAAACTGAAGACACCGCGGGGATACACTGTACAAAACTAAAGACACCCCGGGGATACACTGTAGAAACTAAAGACACCCCGGGGATACACTGTAGAAACTAAAGACACCCCGGGGATACACTGTAGAAACTAAAGACACCCCGGGGATACACTGTAGAAACTAAAGACACCCCGGGGATACACTGTACAAAACTAAAGACACCCCGGGGATACACTGTACAAAACTAAAGACACCCCGGGGATACACTGTAGAAACTAAAGACACCCCGGGGATACACTGTAGAAACTAAAGACACCCCGGGGATACACTGTAGAAACTAAAGACACCCTGGGGATACACTGTAGAAACTAAAGACACCCCGGGGATACACTGTAGAAACTAAAGACACCCCGGGGATACACTGTAGAAACTAAAGACACCCCGGGGATACACTGTAGGAAACTAAAGACACCCCGGGGATACACTGTAGAAACTAAAGACACCCCGGGGATACACTGTAGAAACTAAAGACACCCCGGGGATACACTGTAGGAAACTAAAGACACCCCGGGGATACACTGTAGAAACTAAAGACACCCCGGGGATACACTGTAGAAACTAAAGACACCCCGGGGATACACTGTACAAAACTAAAGACACCCCGGGGATACACTGTAGAAACTAAAGACACCCCGGTGATACACTGTACAAAACTAAAGACACCCCGGGGATACACTGTAGAAACTAAAGACACCCCGGGGATACACTGTAGAAAATAAAGACACCCCGGGGATACACTGTACAAAACTAAAGACTCCCCGGGGATACACTGTAGAAACGAAAGACACCCCGGGGATACACTGTACAAAACTAAAGACACCCCGGGGATTCACTGTAGAAACTAAACACACCCCGGGGATACACTGTAGGAAACTAAAGACACCCCGGGGATACACTGTAGGAAACTAAAGACACCCCGGGGATACACTGTAGAAACTAAAGACACACCGGGGATACACTGTACAAAACTAAAGACACCCCGGGGATACACTGTAGAAACTAAAGACACCCCGGGGATACACTGTAGGAAACTAAAGACACCCCGGGGATACACTGTAGGAAACTAAAGACACCCCGGGGATACACTGTAGAAACGAAAGACAGCCCGGGGATACACTGTAGAAACTAAAGACACCCCGGGGATACACTGTAGAAACTAAAGACACCCCGGGGATACACTGTAGAAACTAAAGACACCCCGGGGACACACTGTAGAAACTAAAGACACTCCAGGGATACACTGTAGAAACTAAAGACACCCCGTGGATACACTGTACAAAACTAAAGACACCCCGGGGATACACTGTAGAAACTAAAGACACCCCGGGGATACACTGTAGGAAACTAAAGACACCCCGGGGATACACTGTAGGAAACTAAAGACACCCCGGGGATACACTGTAGAAACTAAAGACACCCCGGGGATACACTGTAGAAACTAAAGACACCCCGGGGATACACTGTAGGAAACTAAAGACACCCCGGGGATACACTGTAGAAACTAAAGACACCCCGGGGATACACTGTAGAAACTAAAGACACCCCGGGGATACACTGTAGAAACTAAAGACAGCCCGGGGATACACTGTAGAAACTAAAGACACCCCGGGGATACACTGTAGGAAACTAAAGACACCCCGGGGATACACTGTAGAAACTAAAGACACCCCGGGGATACACTGTAGGAAACTAAAGACACCCCGGGGATACACTGTCGGAAACTAAAGACACCCCGGGGATACACTGTAGGAAACTAAAGACACCCCGGGGATACACTGTAGGAAACTAAAGACACCCCGGGGATACACTGTAGGAAACTAAAGACACCCCGGGGATACACTGTAGGAAACTAAAGACACCCCGGGGATACACTCTAGATACTAAAGACACCCCGGGGATACACTGTAGAAACTAAAGACACCCCGGGGTTACACTGTAGAAACTAAAGACACCCCGGGGATACACTGTAGAAACTAAAGACACCCCGGGGATACACTGTAGGAAACTAAAGACACCCCGGGGATACACTGTAGAAACTAAAGACACCCCGGGGATACACTGTAGAAACTAAAGACACCCTGGGGATACACTGTAGAAACTAAAGACACCCCGGGGATAGACTGTAGAAACTGAAGACACCCCGGGGATACACTGTAGAAACTAAAGACACCCCGGGGATACACTGTAGAAACTAAAGACAGCCCGGGGATACACTGTAGAAACTAAAGACACCCCGGGGATACACTGTAGAAACTAAAGACACCCCGGGGATACACTGTAGAAACTAAAGACACCCCGGGGACACACTGTAGAAACTAAAGACACTCCAGGGATACACTGTAGAAACTAAAGACACCCCGGGGATACACTGTACAAAACTAAAGACACCCCGGGGATACACTGTAGAAACTAAAGACACCCCGGGGATACACTGTAGGAAACTAAAGACACCCCGGGGATACACTGTAGGAAACTAAAGACACCCCGGGGATACACTGTAGAAACTAAAGACACCCCGGGGATACACTGTAGAAACTAAAGACACCCCGGGGATACACTGTAGGAAACTAAAGACACCCCGGGGATACACTGTAGAAACTAAAGACACCCCGGGGATACACTGTAGGAAACTAAAGACACCCCGGGGATACACTGTAGAAACTAAAGACACACCGGGGATACACTGTACAAAACTAAAGACACCCCGGGGATACACTGTAGAAACTAAAGACACCCCGGGGATACACTGTAGGAAACTAAAGACACCCCGGGGATACACTGTAGGAAACTAAAGACACCCCGGGGATACACTGTAGAAACTAAAGACAGCCCGGGGATACACTGTAGAAACTAAAGACACCCCGGGGATACACTGTAGAAACTAAAGACACTCCAGGGATACACTGTAGAAACTAAAGACACCCCGGGGATACACTGTACAAAACTAAAGACACCCCGGGGATACACTGTAGAAACTAAAGACACCCCGGGGATACACTGTAGGAAACTAAAGACACCCCGGGGATACACTGTAGGAAACTAAAGACACCCCGGGGATACACTGTAGAAACTAAAGACACCCCGGGGATACACTGTAGAAACTAAAGACACCCCGGGGATACACTGTAGGAAACTAAAGACACCCCGGGGATACACTGTAGAAACTAAAGACACCCCGGGGATACACTGTAGAAACTAAAGACACCCCGGGGATACACTGTAGAAACTAAAGACAGCCCGGGGATACACTGTAGAAACTAAAGACACCCCGGGGATACACTGTAGGAAACTAAAGACACCCCGGGGATACACTGTAGAAACTAAAGACACCCCGGGGATACACTGTAGGAAACTAAAGACACCCCGGGGATACACTGTAGGAAACTAAAGACACCCCGGGGATACACTGTAGGAAACTAAAGACACCCCGGGGATACACTGTAGGAAACTAAAGACACCCCGGGGATACACTGTAGGAAACTAAAGACACCCCGGGGATACACTGTCGGAAACTAAAGACACCCCGGGGATACACTCTAGATACTAAAGACACCCCGGGGATACACTGTAGAAACTAAAGACACCCCGGGGTTACACTGTAGAAACTAAAGACACCCCGGGGATACACTGTAGAAACTAAAGACACCCCGGGGATACACTGTAGGAAACTAAAGACACCCCGGGGATACACTGTAGGAAACTAAAGACACCCCGGGGATACACTGTAGGAAACTAAAGACACCCCGGGGATACACTGTAGGAAACTAAAGACACCCCGGGGATACACTGTCGGAAACTAAAGACACCCCGGGGATACACTCTAGATACTAAAGACACCCCGGGGATACACTGTAGAAACTAAAGACACCCCGGGGTTACACTGTAGAAACTAAAGACACCCCGGGGATACACTGTAGAAACTAAAGACACCCCGGGGATACACTGTAGGAAACTAAAGACACCCCGGGCATACACTGTAGAAACTAAAGACACCCCGGGGATACACTGTAGAAACTAAAGACACCCCGGGGATAGACTGTAGAAACTGAAGACACCCCGGGGATACACTGTAGAAACTAAAGACACCCCGGGGATACACTGTAGAAACTAAAGACACCCCGGGGATACACTGTAGAAACTAAAGACACCCCGGGGATACACTGTAGGAAACTAAAGACACCCCGGGGTAACACTGTAGAAACTAAAGACACCCCGGGGATACACTGTAGAAACTAAAGACACCCCGGGGATACACTGTAGAAACTAAAGACACCCCAGGGATACACTGTAGAAACTAAAGACACCCCGGGGATACACTGTAGAAACTAAAGACACCCCGGGGATACACTGTAGAAACTAAAGACACCCCGGGGATACACTGTAGAAACTAAAGACACCCCGGGGATACACTGTAGAAACTAAAGACACCCCGGGGATACACTGTAGAAATTAAAGACACCCCGGGGATACACTGTAGAAACTAAAGACACCCCGGGGATACACTGTAGAAACTAAAGACACCCCGGGGATACACTGTAGGAAACTAAAGACACCCCGGGGATACAATGTAGAAACTAAAGACACCCCGGGGTTACACTGTAGGAAACTAAAGACACCCCGGGGATACACTGTAGAAACTAAAGGCACCCCGGGGATACACTGTAGAAACTAAAGACACCCCGGGGATACACTGTAGAAACTAAAGACACCCCGGGGATACACTGTCGGAAACTAAAGACACCCCGGGGATGCACTGTAGGAAACTAAAGACACCCCGGGGATACACTGTAGAAACTAAAGACACCCCGGGGATACACTGTAGAAACTAAAGACACCCCGGGGATACACTGTACAAAACTAAAGACACCCCGGGGATACACTGTAGAAACTAAAGACACCCCGGGGATACACTGTAGAAACTAAAGACACCCCGGGGATACACTGTAGAAACTAAAGACACCCCGGGGATACACTGTAGAAACTAAAGACACCCCGGGGATACACTGTAGGAAACTAAAGACACCCCGGGGATACACTGTAGAAACTAAAGACACCCCGGGGATACACTGTAGAAACTAAAGACACCCCGGGGATACACTGTACAAAACTAAAGACACCCCGGGGATACACTGTAGAAACTAAAGACACCCCGGGGATACACTGTAGAAATTAAAGACACCACGGGGATACACTGTAGGAAACTAAAGACACCCCGGGGATACACTGTAGGAAACTAAAGAAACCCCGGGGATACACTGTAGAAACTAAAGACACCCCGGGGATACACTGTAGAAACTAAAGACACCCCGGGGATACACTGTAGGAAACTAAAGACACCCCGGGGATACACTGTAGGAAACTAAAGACACCCCGGGGATACACTGTAGGAAACTAAAGACACCCCGGGGATACACTGTAGAAACTAAAGACACCCCGGGGATACACTGTACAAAACTAAAGACACCCCGGGGATACACTGTAGGAAACTAAAGACACCCCGGGGATACACTGTAGGAAACTGAAGACACCCCGGGGATACACTGTAGGAAACTGAAGACACCCCGGGGATACACTGTAGAAACTAAAGACACCCCGGGGATACACTGTAGAAACTAAAGACACCCCGGGGATACACTGTAGGAAACTAAAGACACCCCGGGGATACACTGTAGAAACTAAAGACACCCCGGGGATACACTGTAGAAACTAAAGACACCCCGGGGATACACTGTAGAAACTAAAGACACCCCGGGGATACACTGTAGAAACTAAAGACACCCCGGGGATACACTGTACAAAACTAAAGACACCCCGGGGATACACTGTACAAAACTAAAGACACCCCGGGGATACACTGTAGAAACTAAAGACACCCCGGGGATACACTGTAGAAACTAAAGACACCCCGGGGATACACTGTAGAAACTAAAGACACCCTGGGGATACACTGTAGAAACTAAAGACACCCCGGGGATACACTGTAGAAACTAAAGACACCCCGGGGATACACTGTAGAAACTAAAGACACCCCGGGGATACACTGTAGGAAACTAAAGACACCCCGGGGATACACTGTAGAAACTAAAGACACCCCGGGGATACACTGTAGAAACTAAAGACACCCCGGGGATACACTGTAGGAAACTAAAGACACCCCGGGGATACACTGTAGAAACTAAAGACACCCCGGGGATACACTGTAGAAACTAAAGACACCCCGGGGATACACTGCAGGAAACTAAAGACACCCCGGGGATACACTGTAGGAAACTAAAGACACCCCGGGGATACACTGTAGGAAACTAAAGACACCCCTGGGATACACTGTAGGAAACTAAAGACACCCCGGGGATACACTGTAGAAACTAAAGACACCCCGGGGATACACTGTAGAAACTAAAGACACCCCGGGGATACACTGTAGAAACTAAAGACACCCCGGGGATACACTGTACAAAACTAAAGACACCCCGGGGATACACTGTAGAAACTAAAGACACCCCGGTGATACACTGTACAAAACTAAAGACACCCCGGGGATACACTGTAGAAACTAAAGACACCCCGGGGATACACTGTAGAAAATAAAGACACCCCGGGGATACACTGTACAAAACTAAAGACTCCCCGGGGATACACTGTACAAACGAAAGACACCCCGGGGATACACTGTACAAAACTAAAGACACCCCGGGGATACACTGTAGAAACTAAACACACCCCGGGGATACACTGTAGGAAACTAAAGACACCCCGGGGATACACTGTAGGAAACTAAAGACACCCCGGGGATACACTGTAGAAACTAAAGACACCCCGGGGATACACTGTAGAAACTGAAGACACCCCGGGGATACACTGTAGAAACTAAAGACACCCCGGGGATACACTGTAGAAACTAAAGACACCCCGGGGATACACTGTACAAAACTAAAGACACCCCGGGGATACACTGTAGAAACTAAAGACACCCCGGGGATACACTGTACAAAACTAAAGACACCCCGGGGATACACTGTAGAAACTAAAGACACCCCGGGGATACACTGTCGAAAATAAAGACACCCCGGGGATACACTGTACAAAACTAAAGACTCCCCGGGGATACACTGTAGAAACGAAAGACACCCCGGGGATACACTGTACAAAACTAAAGACACCCCGGGGATACACTGTAGAAACTAAAGACACCCCGGGGATACACTGTAGGAAACTAAAGACACCCCGGGGATACACTGTAGGAAACTAAAGACACCCCGGGGATACACTGTAGAAACGAAAGACACACCGGGGATACACTGTAGAAACTAAAGACACCCCGGGGATACACTGTAGAAACTAAAGACACCCCGGGGATACACTGTAGAAACTAAAGACAGCCCGGGGATACACTGTAGGAAACTAAAGACACCCCGGGGATACACTGTAGAAACTAAAGACACCCCGGGGATACACTGTAGGAAACTCAAGACACCCCGGGGATACACTGTAGAAACTAAAGACACCCCGGGGATACACTGTAGAAACTAAAGACACCCCGGGGATACACTGTAGAAACTAAAGACACCCCGGGGATACACTGTAGGAAACTAAAGACACCCCGGGGATACACTGTAGGAAACTAAAGACACCCCGGGGATGCACTGCAGAAACTAAAGACACCCCGGGGATACACTGTAGGAAACTAAAGACACCCCGGGGATACACTGTAGGAAACTAAAGACACCCCGGGGATACACTGTAGGAAACTAAAGACACCCCGGGGATACACTGTAGAAAACTAAAGACACCCCGGGGATACACTGTAGATACTAAAGACACCCCGGGGATACACTGTAGAAACTAAAGACACCCCGGGGATACACTGTAGAAACTAAAGACACCCCGGGGATACACTGTAGAAACTAAAGACACCCCGGGGATAGACTGTAGAAACTGAAGACACCCCGGGGATACACTGTAGAAACTAAAGACACCCCGGGGATACACTGTAGAAACTAAAGACACCCCGGGGATACACTGTAGAAACTAAAGACACCCCGGGGATACACTGTAGGAAACTAAAGACACCCCGGGGTAACACTGTAGAAACTAAAGACACCCCGGGGATACACTGTAGAAACTAAAGACACCCCGGGGATACACTGCAGAAACTAAAGACACCCCGGGGATACACTGTAGAAACTAAAGACACCCCGGGGATGCACTGTAGAAACTAAAGACACCCCAGGGATACACTGTAGAAACTAAAGACACCCCGGGGATACACTGTAGAAACTAAAGACACCCCGGGGATACACTGTAGAAACTAAAGACACCCCGGGGATACACTGTCGAAACTAAAGACACCCCGGGGATACACTGTAGAAATTAAAGACACCCCGGGGATACACTGTAGAAACTAAAGACACCCCGGGGATACACTGTAGAAACTAAAGACACCCCGGGGATACACTGTAGAAACTAAAGACACCCCGGGGATACACTGTAGGAAACTAAAGACACCCCGGGGATACACTGTAGGAAACTAAAGACACCCCGGGGATACACTGTAGAAACTAAAGACACCCCGGGGATACACTGTAGAAACTAAAGACACCCCGGGGTTACACTGCAGGAAACTAAAGACACCCCGGGGATACACTGTAGAAACTAAAGGCACCCCGGGGATACACTGTAGAAACTAAAGACACCCCGGGGATACACTGTAGAAACTAAAGACACCCCGGGGATACACTGTAGGAAACTAAAGACACCCCGGGGATACACTGTAGGAAACTAAAGACACCCCGGGGATACACTGTAGAAACTAAAGACACCCCGGGGATACACTGTAGAAACTAAAGACACCCCGGGGATACACTGTACAAAACTAAAGACACCCCGGGGATACACTGTAGAAACTAAAGACACCCCGGGGATACACTGTAGAAACTAAAGACACCCCGGGGATACACTGTAGAAACTAAAGACACCCCGGGGATACACTGTAGAAACTAAAGACACCCCGGGGATACACTGTAGAAACTAAAGACACCCCGGGGATACACTGTAGAAACTAAAGACACCCCGGGGATACACTGTACAAAACTAAAGACACCCCGGGGATACACTGTAGAAACTAAAGACACCCCGGGGATACACTGTAGAAATTAAAGACACCCCGGGGATACACTGTAGGAAACTAAAGACACCCCGGGGATACACTGTAGGAAACTAAAGAAACCCCGGGGATACACTGTAGAAACTAAAGACACCCCGGGGATACACTGTAGAAACTAAAGACACCCCGGGGATACACTGTAGGAAACTAAAGACACCCCGGGGATACACTGTAGGAAACTAAAGACACCCCGGGGATACACTGTAGGAAACTAAAGACACCCCGGGGATACACTGTAGAAACTAAAGACACCCTGGGGATACACTGTACAAAACTAAAGACACCCCGGGGATACACTGTAGGAAACTAAAGACACCCCGGGGACACACTGTAGGAAACTGAAGACACCCCGGGGATACACTGTAGGAAACTGAAGACACCCCGGGGATACACTGTAGAAACTAAAGACACCCCGGGGATACACTGTAGAAACTAAAGACACCCCGGGGATACACTGTCGGAAACTAAAGACACCCCGGGGATACACTGTAGAAACTAAAGACACCCCGGGGATACACTGTAGAAACTAAAGACACCCCGGGGATACACTGTAGAAACTAAAGACACCCCGGGGATACACTGTAGAAACTAAAGACACCCCGGAGATACACTGCAGGAAACTAAAGACACCCCGGGGATACACTGTAGGAAACTAAAGACACCCCGGGGATACACTGTAGGAAACTAAAGACACCCCGGGGATACACTGTAGAAACTAAAGACACCCCGGGGATACACTGTAGAAACTAAAGACACCCCGGGGATACACTGTAGAAACTAAAGACACCCCGGGGATACACTGTTGAAACTAAAGACACACCGGGGATACACTGTAGAAACTAAAGACACCCCGGGGATACACTGTAGAAACTAAAGACACCCCGGGGATACACTGTAGAAACTAAAGACAGCCCGGGGATACACTGCAGGAAACTAAAGACACCCCGGGGATACACTGTAGAAACTAAAGACACCCCGGGGACACACTGTAGAAACTAAAGACACTGCAGGGATACACTGTAGAAACTAAAGACACCCCGGGGATGCACTGTACAAAACTAAAGACACCCCGGGGATACACTGTAGAAACTAAAGACACCCCGGGGATACACTGTAGGAAACTAAAGACACCCCGGGGATACACTGTAGGAAACTAAAGACACCCCGGGGATACACTGTAGAAACTAAAGACACCCCGGGGATACACTGTAGAAACTAAAGACACCCCGGGGATACACTGTAGGAAACTAAAGACACCCCGGGGATACACTGTAGAAACTAAAGACACCCCGGGGATACACTGTAGAAACTAAAGACACCCCGGGGATACACTGTAGAAACTAAAGACAGCCCGGGGATACACTGTAGAAACTAAAGACACCCCGGGGATACACTGTAGGAAACTAAAGACACCCCGGGGATACACTGTAGAAACTAAAGACACCCCGGGGATACACTGTAGGAAACTAAAGACACCCCGGGGATACACTGTAGGAAACTAAAGACACCCCGGGGATACACTGTAGGAAACTAAAGACACCCCGGGGATACACTGTAGAAAACTAAAGACACCCCGGGGATACACTGTAGAAAACTAAAGACACCCCGGGGATACACTGTAGAAACTAAAGACACCCCGGGGATACACTGTAGAAACTAAAGACACCCCGGGGATACACTGTAGGAAACTAAAGACACCCCGGGGATGCACTGCAGAAACTAAAGACACCCCGGGGATACACTGCAGGAAACTAAAGACACCCCGGGGATACACTGTAGGAAACTAAAGACACCCCGGGGATACACTGTAGGAAACTAAAGACACCCCGGGGATACACTGTAGAAACTAAAGACACCCCGGGGATACACTGTAGAAACTAAAGACACCCCGGGGATACACTGTAGAAACTAAAGACACCCCGGGGATACACTGTAGAAACTAAAGACACCCCGGGGATACACTGTAGAAACTAAAGACACCCCGGGGATACACTGCAGAAACTAAAGACACCCCGGGGATAGACTGTAGAAACTGAAGACACCCCAGGGATACACTGTAGAAACTAAAGACACCCCGGGGATACACTGTAGAAACTAAAGACACCCCGGGGATACACTGTAGAAACTAAAGACACCCCGGGGATACACTGTAGAAACTAAAGACACCCCGGGGATACACTGTAGAAACTAAAGACACCCCGGGGATACACTGTAGAAACTAAAGACACACCGGGGATACACTGTAGAAACTAAAGACACCCCGGGGATACACTGTAGAAACTAAAGACACCCCAGGGATACACTGTAGAAACTAAAGACACCCCGGGGATACACTGTAGAAACTAAAGACACCCCGGGGATACACTGTAGAAACTAAAGACACCCCAGGGATACACTGTAGAAACTAAAGACACCCCGGGGATACACTGTAGAAACTAAAGACACCCCGGGGATACACTGTTGAAACTAAAGACACACCGGGGATACACTGTAGAAACTAAAGACACCCCGGGGATACACTGTAGAAACTAAAGACACCCCGGGGATACACTGTAGAAACTAAAGACAGCCCGGGGATACACTGTAGGAAACTAAAGACACCCCGGGGATACACTGTAGAAACTAAAGACACCCCGGGGACACACTGTAGAAACTAAAGACACTGCAGGGATACACTGTAGAAACTAAAGACACCCCGGGGATGCACTGTACAAAACTAAAGACACCCCGGGGATACACTGTAGAAACTAAAGACACCCCGGGGATACACTGTAGGAAACTAAAGACACCCCGGGGATACACTGTAGGAAACTAAAGACACCCCGGGGATACACTGTAGAAACTAAAGACACCCCGGGGATACACTGTAGAAACTAAAGACACCCCGGGGATACACTGTAGGAAACTAAAGACACCCCGGGGATACACTGTAGAAACTAAAGACACCCCGGGGATACACTGTAGAAACTAAAGACACCCCGGGGATACACTGTAGAAACTAAAGACAGCCCGGGGATACACTGTAGAAACTAAAGACACCCCGGGGATACACTGTAGGAAACTAAAGACACCCCGGGGATACACTGTAGAAACTAAAGACACCCCGGGGATACACTGTAGGAAACTAAAGACACCCCGGGGATACACTGTAGGAAACTAAAGACACCCCGGGGATACACTGTAGGAAACTAAAGACACCCCGGGGATACACTGTAGAAAACTAAAGACACCCCGGGGATACACTGTAGAAAACTAAAGACACCCCGGGGATACACTGTAGAAACTAAAGACACCCCGGGGATACACTGTAGAAACTAAAGACACCCCGGGGATACACTGTAGAAACTAAAGACACCCCGGGGATACACTGTAGGAAACTAAAGACACCCCGGGGATGCACTGCAGAAACTAAAGACACCCCGGGGATACACTGCAGGAAACTAAAGACACCCCGGGGATACACTGTAGGAAACTAAAGACACCCCGGGGATACACTGTAGGAAACTAAAGACACCCCGGGGATACACTGTAGAAAACTAAAGACACCCCGGGGATACACTGTAGAAACTAAAGACACCCCGGGGATACACTGTAGAAACTAAAGACACCCCGGGGATACACTGTAGAAACTAAAGACACCCCGGGGATACACTGTAGAAACTAAAGACACCCCGGGGATACACTGCAGAAACTAAAGACACCCCGGGGATAGACTGTAGAAACTGAAGACACCCCGGGGATACACTGTAGAAACTAAAGACACCCCGGGGATACACTGTAGAAACTAAAGACACCCCGGGGATACACTGTAGAAACTAAAGACACCCCGGGGATACACTGTAGGAAACTAAAGACACCCCGGGGTAACACTGTAGAAACTAAAGACACCCCGGGGATACACTGTAGAAACTAAAGACACCCCAGGGATACACTGTAGAAACTAAAGACACCCCGGGGATACACTGTAGAAACTAAAGACACCCCGGGGATACACTGTAGAAACTAAAGACACCCCAGGGATACACTGTAGAAACTAAAGACACCCCGGGGATACACTGTAGAAACTAAAGACACCCCGGGGATACACTGTAGAAACTAAAGACACCCCGGGGTACACTGTAGAAACTAAAGACACCCCGGGGATACACTGTAGAAACTAAAGACACCCCGGGGATACACTGTAGAAACTAAAGACACCCCGGGGATACACTGTAGGAAACTAAAGACACCCCGGGGATACACTGTAGAAACTAAAGACACCCCGGGGTTACACTGTAGGAAACTAAAGACACCCCGGGGATACACTGTAGAAACTAAAGGCACCCCGGGGATACACTGTAGAAACTAAAGACACCCCGGGGATACACTGTAGAAACTAAAGACACCCCGGGGATACACTGTAGGAAACTAAAGACACCCCGGGGATACACTGTAGGAAACTAAAGACACCCCGGGGATACACTGTAGAAACTAAAGACACCCCGGGGATACACTGTAGAAACTAAAGACACCCCGGGGATACACTGTACAAAACTAAAGACACCCCGGGGATACACTGTAGAAACTAAAGACACCCCGGGGATACACTGTAGAAACTAAAGACACCCCGGGGATACACTGTAGAAACTAAAGACACCCCGGGGATACACTGTAGAAACTAAAGACACCCCGGGGATACACTGCAGGAAACTAAAGACACCCCGGGGATACACTGTAGAAACTAAAGACACCCCGGGGATACACTGTAGAAACTAAAGACACCCCGGGGATACACTGTACAAAACTAAAGACACCCCGGGGATACACTGTAGAAACTAAAGACACCCCGGGGATACACTGTAGGAAACTAAAGACACCCCGGGGATACACTGTAGGAAACTAAAGACACCCCGGGGATACACTGTCGGAAACTAAAGACACCCCGGGGATACACTGTAGAAACTAAAGACACCCCGGGGATACACTGTACAAAACTAAAGACACCCCGGGGATACACTGTAGGAAACTAAAGACACCCCGGGGATACACTGTAGGAAACTGAAGACACCCCGGGGATACACTGTAGGATACTGAAGACACCCCGGGGATACACTGTAGAAACTAAAGACACCCCGGGGATACACTGTAGGAAACTAAAGACACCCCGGGGATACACTGTAGAAACTAAAGACACCCCGGGGATACACTGTAGGAAACTAAAGACACCCCGGGGATACACTGTAGAAACTAAAGACACCCCGGGGATACACTGTAGAAACTAAAGACACCCCGGGGATACACTGTAGAAACTAAAGACACCCCGGGGACACACTGTAGAAACTAAAGACACTCCAGGGATACACTGTAGAAACTAAAGACACCCCGGGGATGCACTGTACAAAACTAAAGACACCAGTCGGATACACTGTAGAAACTAAAGACACCCCGGGGATACACTGTAGGAAACTAAAGACACCCCGGGGATACACTGTAGGAAACTAAAGACACCCCGGGGATACACTGTAGAAACTAAAGACACCCCGGGGATACACTGTAGGAAACTAAAGACACCCCGGGGATACACTGTAGAAACTAAAGACACCCCGGGGATACACTGTAGAAACTAAAGACACCCCGGGGATACACTGTAGAAACTAAAGACAGCCCGGGGATACACTGTAGAAACTAAAGACACCCCGGGGATACACTGTAGGAAACTAAAGACACCCCGGGGATACACTGTAGAAACTAAAGACACCCCGGGGATACACTGTAGGAAACTAAAGACACCCCGGGGATACACTGTAGGAAACTAAAGACACCCCGGGGATACACTGTAGGAAACTAAAGACACCCCGGGGATACACTGTAGAAAACTAAAGACACCCCGGGGATACACTGTAGAAAACTAAAGACACCCCGGGGATACACTGTAGAAACTAAAGACACCCCGGGGATACACTGTAGAAACTAAAGACACCCCGGGGATACACTGTAGAAACTAAAGACACCCCGGGGATACACTGTAGGAAACTAAAGACACCCCGGGGATGCACTGCAGAAACTAAAGACACCCCGGGGATACACTGTAGGAAACTAAAGACACCCCGGGGATACACTGTAGGAAACTAAAGACACCCCGGGGATACACTGTAGGAAACTAAAGACACCCCGGGGATGCACTGCAGAAACTAAAGACACCCCGGGGATACACTGTAGGAAACTAAAGACACCCCGGGGATACACTGTAGGAAACGAAAGACACCCCGGGGATGCACTGCAGAAACTAAAGACACCCCGGGGATACACTGTAGGAAACTAAAGACACCCCGGGGATACACTGTAGGAAACTAAAGACACCCCGGGGATACACTGTAGAAACTAAAGACACCCCGGGGATACACTGTAGAAACTAAAGACAGCCCGGGGATACACTGTAGAAACTAAAGACACCCCGGGGATACACTGTAGGAAACTAAAGACACCCCGGGGATACACTGTAGAAACTAAAGACACCCCGGGGATACACTGTAGGAAACTAAAGACACCCCGGGGATACACTGTAGGAAACTAAAGACACCCCGGGGATACACTGTAGAAAACTAAAGACACCCCGGGGATACACTGTAGAAAACTAAAGACACCCCGGGGATACACTGTAGAAACTAAAGACACCCCGGGGATACACTGTAGAAACTAAAGACACCCCGGGGATACACTGTAGGAAACTAAAGACACCCCGGGGATGCACTGCAGAAACTAAAGACACCCCGGGGATACACTGTAGGAAACTAAAGACACCCCGGGGATACACTGTAGGAAACTAAAGACACCCCGGGGATACACTGTAGGAAACTAAAGACACCCCGGGGATACACTGTAGGAAACTAAAGACACCCCGGGGATACACTGCAGAAAACTAAACACACCCCGGGGATACACTGTAGAAACTAAAGACACCCCGGGGATACACTGTAGAAACTAAAGACACCCCGGGGATACACTGTAGAAACTAAAGACACCCCGGGGATACACTGTGGAAACTAAAGACACCCCGGGGATACACTGTAGGAAAATAAAGACACCCCGGGGATACACTGTAGAAACTAAAGACACCCCGGGGATACACTGTAGAAACTAAAGACACCCCGGGGATAGACTGTAGAAACTGAAGACACCCCGGGGATACACTGTAGAAACTAAAGACACCCCGGGGATACACTGTAGAAACTAAAGACACCCCGGGGATACACTGTACAAAACTAAAGACACCCCGGGGATACACTGTAGAAACTAAAGACACCCCGGGGATACACTGTAGAAACTAAAGACACCCCGGGGATACACTGTAGGAAACTAAAGACACCCCGGGGTAACACTGTAGAAACTAAAGACACCCCGGGGATACACTGTAGAAACTAAAGACACCCCGGGGATACACTGCAGAAACTAAAGACACCCCGGGGATACACTGTAGAAACTAAAGACACCCCGGGGATACACTGTAGAAACTAAAGACACCCCAGGGATACACTGTAGAAACTAAAGACACCCCGGGGATACACTGTAGAAACTAAAGACACCCCGGGGATACACTGTAGAAACTAAAGACACCCCGGGGATACACTGTAGAAACTAAAGACACCCCGGGGATACACTGTAGAAACTAAAGACACCCCGGGGATACACTGTAGAAATTAAAGACACCCCGGGGATACACTGTAGAAACTAAAGACACCCCGGGGATGCACTGTAGAAACTAAAGACACCCCGGGGATACACTGTAGGAAACTAAAGACACCCCGGGGATACAATGTAGAAACTAAAGACACCCCGGGGTTACACTGTAGGAAACTAAAGACACCCCGGGGATACACTGTAGAAACTAAAGGCACCCCGGGGATACACTGTAGAAACTAAAGACACCCCGGGGATACACTGTAGAAACTAAAGACACCCCGGGGATACACTGTAGGAAACTAAAGACACCCCGGGGATACACTGTAGGAAACTAAAGACACCCCGGGGATACACTGTAGAAACTAAAGACACCCCGGGGATACACTGTAGAAACTAAAGACACCCCGGGGATACACTGTACAAAACTAAAGACACCCCGGGGATACACTGTAGAAACTAAAGACACCCCGGGGATACACTGTAGAAACTAAAGACACCCCGGGGATACACTGTAGAAACTAAAGACACCCCGGGGATACACTGTAGAAACTAAAGACACCCCGGGGATACACTGCAGGAAACTAAAGACACCCCGGGGATACACTGTAGAAACTAAAGACACCCCGGGGATACACTGTAGAAATTAAAGACACCCCGGGGATACACTGTAGGAAACTAAAGACACCCCGGGGATACACTGTAGGAAACTAAAGAAACCCCGGGGATACACTGTAGAAACTAAAGACACCCCGGGGATACACTGTAGAAACTAAAGACACCCCGGGGATAAACTGTAGGAAACTAAAGACACCCCGGGGATACACTGTAGGAAACTAAAGACACCCCGGGGATACACTGTCGGAAACTAAAGACACCCCGGGGATACACTGTAGAAACTAAAGACACCCCGGGGATACACTGTACAAAACTAAAGACACCCCGGGGATACACTGTAGGAAACTAAAGACACCCCGGGGATACACTGTAGGAAACTGAAGACACCCCGGGGATACACTGTCGGAAACTGAAGACACCCCGGGGATACACTGTAGAAACTAAAGACACCCCGGGGATACACTGTAGAAACTAAAGACACCCCGGGGATACACTGTAGGAAACTAAAGACACCCCGGGGATACACTGTAGAAACTAAAGACACCCCGGGGATACACTGTAGAAACTAAAGACACCCCGGGGATACACTGTAGAAACTAAAGACACCCCAGGGATACACTGTAGAAACTAAAGACACCCCGGGGATACGCTGTAGAAACTAAAGACACCCCGGGGATACGCTGTAGAAACTAAAGACACCCCGGGGATACACTGTAGAAACTAAAGACACCCCGGGGATACACTGTAGAAACTAAAGACACCCCGGGGATACACTGTAGGAAACTAAAGACACCCCGGGGAAACACTGTAGAAACTAAAGACACCCCGGGGATACACTGTAGAAACTAAAGACACCCCGGGGATACACTGTAGGAAACTAAAGACACCCCGGGGATACACTGTAGAAAACTAAAGACACCCCGGGGATACACTGTAGAAACTAAAGACACCCCGGGGATACACTGTAGGAAACTAAAGACACCCCGGGGAAACACTGTAGAAACTAAAGACACCCCGGGGATACACTGTAGAAAACTAAAGACACCCCGGGGATACACTGTAGAAACTAAAGACACCCCGGGGATACACTGTCGGAAACTTAAGACATCCCGGGGATACACTGTAGAAACGAAAGACACCCCGGGGATACACTGTAGGAAACTAAAGACACCCCGGGGATACACTGTAGAAACTAAAGACACCCCGGGGATACACTGTAGAAACTAAAGACACCCCGGGGATACACTGTAGAAAACTAAAGACACCCCGGGGATACACTGTAGAAACTAAAGACACCCCGGGGATACACTGTAGAAACTAAAGACACCCCGGGGATACACTGTAGGAAACTAAAGACACCCCGGGGAGACACTGTAGAAAACTAAAGACACCCCGGGGATACACTGTAGAAACTAAAGACACCCCGGGGATACACTGTAGAAACTAAAGACACCCCGGGGATACACTGTAGAAACTAAAGACACCCCGGGGATACACTGTAGAAACTAAAGACACCCCGGGGATACACTGTACAAAACTAAAGACACCCCGGGGATACACTGTACAAAACTAAAGACACCCCGGGGATACACTGTAGAAACTAAAGACACCCCGGGGATACACTGTAGAAACTAAAGACACCCTGGGGATACACTGTAGAAACTAAAGACACCCCGGGGATACACTGTAGAAACTAAAGACACCCCGGGGATACACTGTAGAAACTAAAGACACCCCGGGGATACACTGTAGAAACTAAAGACACCCCGGGGATACACTGTAGAAAACTAAAGACACCCCGGGGATACACTGTAGAAACTAAAGACACCCCGGGGATACACTGTAGAAACTAAAGACACCCTGGGGATACACTGTAGAAACTAGAGACACCCCGGGGATACACTGTAGAAACTAAAGACACCCTGGGGATACACTGTAGAAACTAAAGACACCCCGGGGATACACTGTAGAAACTAAAGACACCCTGGGGATACACTGTAGAAACTAAAGACACCCCGGGGATACACTGTAGAAACTAAAGACACCCCGGGGATACACTGTAGAAACTAAAGACACCCTGGGGATACACTGTAGAAACTAAAGACACCCCGGGGATACACTGTAGAAACTAAAGACACCCTGGGGATACACTGTAGGAAACTAAAGACACCCCGGGGATACACTGTAGAAACTAAAGACACCCCGGGGATACACTGTAGAAACTAAAGACACCCCGGGGATACACTGTAGAAACTAAAGACACCCCGGGGATACACTGTAGAAACTAAAGGCACCCCGGGGATACACTGTAGAAACTAAAGACACCCCGGGGATACACTGTAGAAACTAAAGACACCCCGGGGATACACTGTAGAAACTAAAGGCACCCCGGGGATACACTGTAGAAACTAAAGACACCCCGGGGATACACTGTAGAAACTAAAGACACCCCGGGGATGCACTGTAGAAACTAAAGACACCCCGGGGATACACTGTAGGAAACTAAAGACACCCCGGGGATACACTGTAGAAACTAAAGACACCCCGGGGATACACTGTAGAAACTAAAGACACCCCGGGGATACACTGTAGGAAACTAAAGACACCCCAGGGATACACTGTAGGAAACTAAAGACACCCCGGGGATACACTGTAGAAACTAAAGACACCCCGGGGATACACTGTAGGAAACTAAAGACACCCCGGGGATACACTGTAGAAACTGAAGACACCCCGGGGATACACTGTAGAAACTAAAGACACCCCGGGGATACACTGTAGGAAACTAAAGACACCCCGGGGATACACTGTAGGAAACTAAAGACACCCCGGGGATACACTGTAGAAACTAAAGACACCCCGGGGATACACTGTAGGAAACTAAAGACACCCCGGGGATACACTGTAGAAACTGAAGACACCCCGGGGATACACTGTAGAAACTAAAGACACCCCGGGGATACACTGTACAAAACTAAAGACACCCCGGGGATACACTGTACAAAACTAAAGACACCCCGGGGATACACTGTAGAAACTAAAGACACCCCGGGGATACACTGTAGAAACTAAAGACACCCCGGGGATACACTGTAGAAACTAAAGACACCCCGGGGATACACTGTAGAAACTAAAGACACCCCGGGGATACACTGTAGAAACTAAAGACACCCCGGGGATACACTGTAGGAAACTAAAGACACCCCGGGGATACACTGTAGAAACTGAAGACACCCCGGGGATACACTGTAGAAACTAAAGACACCCCGGGGATACACTGTAGAAACTAAAGACACCCCGGGGATACACTGTAGAAACTAAAGACACCCCGGGGATACACTGTAGAAACTAAAGACACCCCGGGGATACACTGTAGAAACTAAAGACACCCCGGGGATACACTGTAGGAAACTAAAGACACCCCGGGGATACACTGTAGAAACTAAAGACACCCCGGGGATACACTGTAGAAACTAAAGACACCCCGGGGATACACTGTAGAAACTAAAGACACCCCAGGGATACACTGTAGAAACTAAAGACACCCCGGGGATACGCTGTAGAAACTAAAGACACCCCGGGGATACGCTGTAGAAACTAAAGACACCCCGGGGATACACTGTAGAAACTAAAGACACCCCGGGGATACACTGTAGGAAACTAAAGACACCCCGGGGAAACACTGTAGAAACTAAAGACACCCCGGGGATACACTGTAGAAACTAAAGACACCCCGGGGATACACTGTAGGAAACTAAAGACACCCCGGGGATACACTGTAGAAAACTAAAGACACCCCGGGGATACACTGTAGAAACTAAAGACACCCCGGGGATACACTGTAGGAAACTAAAGACACCCCGGGGAAACACTGTAGAAACTAAAGACACCCCGGGGATACACTGTAGAAAACTAAAGACACCCCGGGGATACACTGTAGAAACTAAAGACACCCCGGGGATACACTGTCGGAAACTTAAGACATCCCGGGGATACACTGTAGAAACGAAAGACACCCCGGGGATACACTGTAGGAAACTAAAGACACCCCGGGGATACACTGTAGAAACTAAAGACACCCCGGGGATACACTGTAGAAACTAAAGACACCCCGGGGATACACTGTAGAAAACTAAAGACACCCCGGGGATACACTGTAGAAACTAAAGACACCCCGGGGATACACTGTAGAAACTAAAGACACCCCGGGGATACACTGTAGGAAACTAAAGACACCCCGGGGAGACACTGTAGAAAACTAAAGACACCCCGGGGATACACTGTAGAAACTAAAGACACCCCGGGGATACACTGTAGAAACTAAAGACACCCCGGGGATTCACTGTAGAAACTAAAGACACCCCGGGGATACACTGTAGAAACTAAAGACACCCCGGGGATACACTGTACAAAACTAAAGACACCCCGGGGATACACTGTACAAAACTAAAGACACCCCGGGGATACACTGTAGAAACTAAAGACACCCCGGGGATACACTGTAGAAACTAAAGACACCCTGGGGATACACTGTAGAAACTAAAGACACCCCGGGGATACACTGTAGAAACTAAAGACACCCCGGGGATACACTGTAGAAACTAAAGACACCCCGGGGATACACTGTAGAAACTAAAGACACCCCGGGGATACACTGTAGAAAACTAAAGACACCCCGGGGATACACTGTAGAAACTAAAGACACCCCGGGGATACACTGTAGAAACTAAAGACACCCTGGGGATACACTGTAGAAACTAGAGACACCCCGGGGATACACTGTAGAAACTAAAGACACCCTGGGGATACACTGTAGAAACTAAAGACACCCCGGGGATACACTGTAGAAACTAAAGACACCCTGGGGATACACTGTAGAAACTAAAGACACCCCGGGGATACACTGTAGAAACTAAAGACACCCCGGGGATACACTGTAGAAACTAAAGACACCCTGGGGATACACTGTAGAAACTAAAGACACCCCGGGGATACACTGTAGAAACTAAAGACACCCTGGGGATACACTGTAGGAAACTAAAGACACCCCGGGGATACACTGTAGAAACTAAAGACACCCCGGGGATACACTGTAGAAACTAAAGACACCCCGGGGATACACTGTAGAAACTAAAGACACCCCGGGGATACACTGTAGAAACTAAAGGCACCCCGGGGATACACTGTAGAAACTAAAGACACCCCGGGGATACACTGTAGAAACTAAAGACACCCCGGGGATACACTGTAGAAACTAAAGGCACCCCGGGGATACACTGTAGAAACTAAAGACACCCCGGGGATACACTGTAGAAACTAAAGACACCCCGGGGATGCACTGTAGAAACTAAAGACACCCCGGGGATACACTGTAGGAAACTAAAGACACCCCGGGGATACACTGTAGAAACTAAAGACACCCCGGGGATACACTGTAGAAACTAAAGACACCCCGGGGATACACTGTAGGAAACTAAAGACACCCCAGGGATACACTGTAGGAAACTAAAGACACCCCGGGGATACACTGTAGAAACTAAAGACACCCCGGGGATACACTGTAGGAAACTAAAGACACCCCGGGGATACACTGTAGAAACTGAAGACACCCCGGGGATACACTGTAGAAACTAAAGACACCCCGGGGATACACTGTAGGAAACTAAAGACACCCCGGGGATACACTGTAGGAAACTAAAGACACCCCGGGGATACACTGTAGAAACTAAAGACACCCCGGGGATACACTGTAGGAAACTAAAGACACCCCGGGGATACACTGTAGAAACTGAAGACACCCCGGGGATACACTGTAGAAACTAAAGACACCCCGGGGATACACTGTACAAAACTAAAGACACCCCGGGGATACACTGTACAAAACTAAAGACACCCCGGGGATACACTGTAGAAACTAAAGACACCCTGGGGATACACTGTAGAAACTAAAGACACCCCGGGGATACACTGTAGAAACTAAAGACACCCTGGGGATACACTGTAGAAACTAAAGACACCCCGGGGATACACTGTAGAAACTAAAGACACCCCGGGGATACACTGTAGAAACTAAAGACACCCCGGGGATACACTGTAGGAAACTAAAGACACCCCGGGGATACACTGTAGAAACTGAAGACACCCCGGGGATACACTGTAGAAACTAAAGACACCCCGGGGATACACTGTAGAAACTAAAGACACCCCGGGGATACACTGTAGAAACTAAAGACACCCCGGGGATACACTGTAGAAACTAAAGACACCCCGGGGATACACTGTAGAAACTAAAGACACCCCGGGGATACACTGTAGAAACTAAAGACACCCCGGGGATACACTGTAGGAAACTAAAGACACCCCGGGGATACACTGTAGAAACTAAAGACACCCCGGGGATACACTGTAGAAAACTAAAGACACCCCGGGGATACACTGTAGAAACTAAAGACACCCCGGGGATACACTGTAGAAACTAAAGACACCCCGGGGATACACTGTAGAAACTAAAGACACCCCGGGGATACACTGTAGAAAACTAAAGACACCCCGGGGATACACTGTAGAAACTAAAGACACCCCGGGGAAGATTCTCAAAATTCACAGATCCCCCAAAAACTCAGAGAAAAACTCTAAAGAAATTCACCTTTTCCCTGAGTGTGGGAAAACTTTGGCCATTGACTATAATCCTAAAATGGAAGGATAGTTGAGAGGTCACCAGACGAGATCCACAACCCACACGTGGAAGGTGGGAGAATTACTGTTTTAATGCAAAACGGACAGCAGGGGGTCGATAAGCACTCCCATTGAAAGAGATAACGTTTTCCAGACTGGTGGGGCCATGCTTTTGTTTTAATGCAAAACCTATCAACACCGAGGACGTTGGATACAAAAGGAAGCCTTATGTGACAAGCTCGAAATCAGAATTAAAGCAATGACACATTGGGAGAAGCAATTTGCAATATGATTGGGACCATCAAAAGGCCATCAAAGAACTTTGTAAGAACTGTTTAAACAGACCATTGTAGAAGAGACAGCCACAAGGCGAAAGCTCTCTCTCTCTCTCTCTGGCTTGCTGGCTCTGGTGGGCTGCTTGTGTTGGTTCTGCCTGTGTCTGGAAAGAAGAGCAGTTTGTAGTTTCCAGCAAACAACAAGGCGAGGGGAAGGCAGTTTGACAAGGAAGATCAGCAGCTCTGGAAGCAGGCCGACACACAAGAAGAAACTGTCTTGGTTCTGCCTGTGTCTGGAAAGAAGAGCAGTTTCCAGCAGACAACAAGGAAAGCAGTTCGACAGGGAAGGTCAGCAGCTCTCGAAGCAGGCCGACACACAAGAAGAAACCAGAGCAACAGTCCCAGTGACCGTCAGACACCTCGCGGCAACAAGGGCCTTACGAAACAACCAACCGAATATTACCACCAACCAACCGGGTAATATTGAGCCACCGCGACCAAAGAAAACCAACTCGGGAGAAAACCGAAGATCCGCAAAGTTTCCACTCTACAATCTATTTCTGACCGACCTCTGGGTGAATTACTGTCAAGGTTTCGTTTGGTGAGCATTATCCCTGGTCCTTTAGAGTCCAACCGAGCTAGGACAGTGGGATTTGGGAGGGGTGAGGTATCTTTCTACTGTAATTTCCCTCGTGTGTACCGAAGTGTTCCCCATTTTATTAGAGTGTTAAGATTGTTGTGTTGTATTTCCTCCCTTGAATAAAGGTCAAAGTTTCTTGCACCAAAACCGGTTGTCTGCTGCACTTTGTCACAACCCCCAAATAAGTCCAAGGTCTAGAACCCAGGGAGTGGGAGCGATTCGAACCGCTCAGTAGTCAGAGGTGAAGCTGACACACACCACCACCCCCGACCGCCCGCAGTTTGAGAGGGTCAGAAACTGACCGCCCGCAGATCGAGAGGGTCGGAAACTGACCGCCCGCAGGTCGAGAGGGTCAGAAACAGACCGCCCGCATTTTTGAGAGGGTCAGAAACTGACCGCCCGCAGTTTGAGAGGGTCAGAAACTGACCGCCCGCAGTTTGAGAGGGTCAGAAACTGAAGGCCTGCAGTTTGAGAGGGTCAGAAACTGAAGGCCTGCAGTTTGAGAGGGTCAGAAACTGACCGCCGCAGTTTGAGAGGGTCAGAAACTGACCACCCAAAGATTTAGAGAGTCAGAAACTGACCGCCCGCAATTTGAGAAGGTCAGAAACTGACCGCCCGTAGTTTAAGGGGGTCAGAAACCGACCGCCCGCAGTTCGAGAGGGTCAGAAACTGACCGCCCGTAGTTTGAGGGGGTCAGAAACTGACCGCCCAATGATAGAGAGGGTCAGAAACTGACCATACGCAGTTCGAGAGGGTCAGAAACTGACCGCCCGCAGTTCCAGAGGGTCAGAAACTGACTGCCCGCAGTTAGAGAGGGTCAGAAACTGACCGCCCGCAGTTAGAGAGGGTCAGAAACTGACCGCCCGCAGATCGAGAGGGTCGGAAACTGACAACCCGCAGTTAGAGATGGTCAGAAACAGACCGCCCACAGTTCGAGAGGGTCAGAAACCGACCGCCCGCAGTTCGAGAGGGTCAGAAACCGACCGCCCGCAGTTCGAGAGGGTCAGAAACTGACCGCCGCAGTTTGAGAGGGTCAGAAACCGACCGCCCGCAGTTCGAGAGGGTCAGAAACTGAAAACCCAAAGATTTAGACGGTCAGAAACTGACCGCCCGCAGTTTGAGAGGGTCAGAAACTGACCGCCCGCAGTTTCAGAGGGTCAGAAACTGACCGCCCGCAGTTTGAGAGGGTCAGAAACTGACCGCCCGCAGTGTGAGAGGGTCAGAAACTGACCGCCCACAGTTTGAGAGGGTCAGAAAATGACAGCCCACAGTTTGAGAGGGTCAGAAACTGACCGCCCGCAGTTTGAGATGGTCAGAAACTGACCGCCGCAGTTTGAGAGGGTCAGAAACTGAAGGCTTGCAGTTAGAGAGTGTCAGAAACTGACCGCCCGCAGTTCGAGAGGGTCAGAAACCGACAGCCCACAGTTCGAGAGGGTCAGAAACCGACCGCCCCCAGTTCTAGAGCGTCAGAAACCGACCGCCCGCAGTTGGAGACGGTCAGAAACCGACCGCCCGCAGTTCGAGTGGGTCAGAAACCGACCGTCCGCAGTTCGAGAGGGTCAGAAACCGACCGTCCGCAGTTCGAGAGGGTCAGAAACCGACCGCCCGCAGTTCGAGGGTCAGAAAACGACCGCCCGCAGTTCGAAAGGGTCAGAAACTGACCGCCCGCAGTTCAAAAGGGTCAGAAACGGACCGCCCGCAGTTCGAGAGGGTCAGAAACCGACCGCCCGCAGTTCAAAAGGGTCAGAAACTGACCGCCCGCAGTTCGAGACGGTCGGAAACAGACTGCCCGCAGTTCGAGAGGGTCAGAAACCGACCGCCGCAGTTTGAGAGGGTCAGAAACTGACCGCCCAAAGATTTAGAGGGTCAGAAACTGACCGCCCGCAGTTTGAGAGGATCAGAAACTGACCGCCCGCAGTTTGAGAGGGTCAGAAACTGAAGGGCTGCAGTTTGAGATGGTCAGAAACTGACCGCCGCAGTTTGAGAGGGTCAGAAACCGACCGCCCGCAGTTCAAAAGGGTCAGAAACTGACCGCCCGCAGTTCGAGACGGTCGGAAACAGACCGCCCGCAGTTTGAGAGGGTCAGAAACCGACCGCCGCAGTTTGAGAGGGTCAGAAACAGACCGCCCGCAGTTCGAGAGGGTCAGAAACCGACCACCCGCAGTTCGAGAGGGTCAGAAACCGACCGCCCGCAGTTCAAAAGGGTCAGAAACTGACCGCCCGCAGTTCGAGACGGTCGGAAACAGACCGCCCACAGTTCGAGAGGGTCAGAAACCGACCGCCCGCAGTTCAAAAGGGTCAGAAACCGACCGCCCGCAGTTCGAGAGGGTCAGAAACCAACCGCCCCCAGTTCGAGAAAGGTCGGAAACCGACCGCCCGCAGTTCGAGAGGGTCAGAAACCGACCGCCCGCAGTTCAAAAGGGTCAGAAACCGACCGCCCGCATTTCGAGAGGGTCAGAAACTGACTGCCCGCAGTTAGAGAGGGTCAGAAACTGACTGCCCGCAGTTAGAGAGGGTCAGAAACTGACCGCCCGCAGATCGAGAGGGTCGGAAACTGACAACCCGCAGTTAGAGATGGTCAGAAACTGACCACCCACACTTCCAGAGGGTCAGAAATCGACCGCCCGCAGTTCGAAAGGGTCAGAAACCGACCGCCCGCATTTCAATAGGGTCAGAAACCGACCGCCCGCAGTTCGAGAGGGTCAGAAACCGACCGCCAGCAGTTCGAGAGGGTCAGAAACCGACCGCCCGCAGTTCGAGAGGGTCAGAAACCGACCGCCCGCAGTTCGAGAGGGTCAGAAACTGACCGCCGCAGTTTGAGAGGGTCAGAAACCGACCGCCCGCAGTTCGAGAGGGTCAGAAACTGAAAACCCAAAGATTTAGACGGTCAGAAACTGACCGCCCGCAGTTTGAGAGGGTCAGAAACGGACCGCCCGCAGTTTCAGAGGGTCAGAAACTGACCGCCCGCAGTTTGAGAGGGTCAGAAACTGACCGCCCGCAGTGTGAGAGGGTCAGAAACTGACCGCCCACAGTTTGAGAGGGTCAGAAAATGACGGCCCACAGTTTGAGAGGGTCAGAAACTGACCGCCCGCAGTTTGAGATGGTCAGAAACTGACCGCCGCAGTTTGAGAGGGTCAGAAACTGAAGGCTTGCAGTTAGAGAGTGTCAGAAACTGACCGCCCGCAGTTCGAGAGGGTCAGAAACCGACAGCCCACAGTTCGAGAGGGTCAGAAACCGACCGCCCCCAGTTCTAGAGCGTCAGAAACCGACCGCCCGCAGTTGGAGACGGTCAGAAACCGACCGCCCGCAGTTCGAGTGGGTCAGAAACCGACCGTCCGCAGTTCGAGAGGGTCAGAAACCGACCGTCCGCAGTTCGAGAGGGTCAGAAACCGACCGCCCGCAGTTCGAGGGTCAGAAAACGACCGCCCGCAGTTCGAAAGGGTCAGAAACTGACCGCCCGCAGTTCAAAAGGGTCAGAAACGGACCGCCCGCAGTTCGAGAGGGTCAGAAACCGACCGCCCGCAGTTCAAAAGGGTCAGAAACTGACCGCCCGCAGTTCGAGACGGTCGGAAACAGACTGCCCGCAGTTCGAGAGGGTCAGAAACCGACCGCCGCAGTTTGAGAGGGTCAGAAACTGACCGCCCAAAGATTTAGAGGGTCAGAAACTGACCGCCCGCAGTTTGAGAGGGTCAGAAACTGAAGGGCTGCAGTTTGAGATGGTCAGAAACTGACCGCCGCAGTTTGAGAGGGTCAGAAACCAACCGCCCGCAGTTCAAAAGGGTCAGAAACTGACCGCCCGCAGTTCGAGACGGTCGGAAACAGACCGCCCGCAGTTTGAGAGGGTCAGAAACCGACCGCCGCAGTTTGAGAGGGTCAGAAACAGACAGCCCGCAGTTCGAGAGGGTCAGAAACCGACCACCCGCAGTTCGAGAGGGTCAGAAACCGACCGCCCGCAGTTCAAAAGGGTCAGAAACTGACCGCCCGCAGTTCGAGACGGTCGGAAACAGACCGCCCACAGTTCGAGAGGGTCAGAAACCGACCGCCCGCAGTTCAAAAGGGTCAGAAACCGACCGCCCGCAGTTCGAGAGGGTCAGAAACCAACCGCCCCCAGTTCGAGAAAGGTCGGAAACCGACCGCCCGCATTTCGAGAGGGTCAGAAACCGACCGCCCGCAGTTCGAGAGGGTCAGAAACAGACCGCCCGCAGTTCGAGAGGGTCAGAAACCGACCACCCGCAGTTCGAGAGGGTCAGAAACCGACCGCCCGCAGTTCAAAAGGGTCAGAAACTGACCGCCCGCAGTTCGAGACGGTCGGAAACAGACCGCCCACAGTTCGAGAGGGTCAGAAACCGACCGCCCGCAGTTCAAAAGGGTCAGAAACCGACCGCCCGCAGTTCGAGAGGGTCAGAAACCGACCGCCCGTAGTTCAAAAGGGTCAGAAACCGACCGCCCGCAGTTCGAGAGGGTCAGAAACCAACCGCCCGCAGTTCAAAAGGGTCAGAAACTGACCGCCCGCAGTTCGAGACGGTCGGAAACAGACCGCCCGCAGTTTGAGAGGGTCAGAAACCGACCGCCGCAGTTTGAGAGGGTCAGAAACTGACCGCCCGCAGTTCAAAAGGGTCAGAAACCGACCGCCCGCAGTTCAAAAGGGTCAGAAACCGACCGCCCGCAGTTCAAAAGGGTCAGAAACCGACCGCCCGCAGTTCGAGAGGGTCAGAAACCGACCGCCCGCAGTTCAAAAGGGTCAGAAACTGACCGCCCGCAGTTCGAGACGGTCGGAAACAGACCGCCCGCAGTTTGAGAGAGTCAGAAACCGACCGCCGCAGTTTGAGAGGGTCAGAAAATGACCGCCTGAAGTTCGAGATGGTCAGAAAATGACCCCCCGCAGTTCGAGAGGGTCAGAAACTGACCACCCGCAGTTTGAGAGGGTCAGAAACGGACCACCCACACTTCCAGAGGGTCAGAAAATGACCGCCTGAAGTTCGAGATGGTCAGAAAATGACCCCCCGTAGTTCGAGAGGGTCAGAAACCGACCGCCCGCAGTTCGAGAGGGTCAGAAACCAACCGCCCCCAGTTCGAGAAAGGTCGGAAACCGACCGCCCGCATTTCGAGAGGGTCAGAAACCGACCGCCCGCAGTTCGAGAGGGTCAGAAACAGACCGCCCGCAGTTCGAGAGGGTCAGAAACCGACCGCCCGCAGTTCGAGGGTCAGAAACCGACCGCCCGCAGTTCAAAAGGATCAGAAACGGACCGCCCGCAGTTCGAGACGGGCGGAAACAGACCGCCCACAGTTCGAGAGGGTCAGAAACCGACCGCCCGCAGTTCAAAAGGGTCAGAAACCGACCGCCCGCAGTTCGAGAGGGTCAGAAACCGACCGCCCGCAGTTCAAAAGGGTCAGAAACCGACCGCCCGCAGTTCGAGAGGGTCAGAAACCGACCGCCCGCAGTTCAAAAGGGTCAGAAACTGACCGCCCGCAGTTTGAGAGGGTCAGAAACCGACCGCCGCAGTTTGAGAGGGTCAGAAACTGACCGCCCGCAGTTCAAAAGGGTCAGAAACCGACCGCCCGCAGTTCGAGAGTGTCAGAAACCGACCGCCCGCAGTTCAAAAGGGTCAGAAACCGACCGCCCGCAGTTCGAGAGGGTCAGAAACCGACCGCCCGCAGTTCAAAAGGGTCAGAAACTGACCGCCCGCAGTTCGAGACGGTCGGAAACAGACCGCCCGCAGTTCGAGAGGGTCAGAAACCGACCGCCCGCAGTTCGAGAGGGTCAGAAACCGACCGCCCGCAGATCGAGAGGGTCAGAAACTGACCGACCGCAGTTCGAGAGGGTCAGAAACTGACCGCCCGCAGTTCGAGAGGGTCGGAAACCGACCGCCCGCAGTTCGAGACGGTCGGAAACTGACTGCCCGCAGTTCGAGAGGGTCGGAAACTGACCACCCGCAGTTCGAGAGGGTCAGAAACTGACCACCCGCAGTATCAGAGGTTCAGAAACTGACCGCCGGCAGTTCGAGAGGGTCAGAAACCGACCGCCCGCAGTTCGAGAGGGTCAGAAATCGACCGCCCGCAGTTCGAGAGGGTCAGAAACCGACCGCCCGCAGTTCGAGAGGGTCAGAAACTGACCGAACGCAGTTCGAGAGGGTCAGAAACTGACCGCCCGCAGTTCGAGAGGGTCAGAAACCGACCGCCCGCAGTTTGAGAGGGTCAGAAACTGACCACCCGCAGTTTGAGAGGGTCAGAAACGGACCACCCACACTTCCAGAGGGTCAGAAACTGACCGCCTGAAGTTCGAGATGGTCAGAAAATGACCGCCCGCAGTTCGAGAGGGTCAGAAACCGACCGCCCGCAGTTCGAGAGGGTCAGAAACCAACCGCCCCCAGTTCGAGAAAGGTCGGAAACCGACCGCCCGCATTTCGAGAGGGTCAGAAACCGACCGCCCGCAGTTCGAGAGGGTCAGAAACAGACCGCCCGCAGTTCGAGAGGGTCAGAAACCGACCGCCCGCAGTTCAAAAGGGTCAGAAACTGACCGCCCGCAGTTCGAGACGGTCGGAAACAGACCGCCCACAGTTCGAGAGGGTCAGAAACCGACCGCACGCAGTTCAAAAGGGTCAGAAACCGACCGCCCGCAGTTCGAGAGGGTCAGAAACCGACCGCCCGTAGTTCAAAAGGGTCAGAAACCGACCGCCCGCAGTTCGAGAGGGTCAGAAACCAACCGCCCGCAGTTCAAAAGGGTCAGAAACTGACCGCCCGCAGTTCGAGACGGTCGGAAACAGACCGCCCGCAGTTTGAGAGGGTCAGAAACCGACCGCCGCAGTTTGAGAGGGTCAGAAACTGACCGCCCGCAGTTCAAAAGGGTCAGAAACCGACCGCCCGCAGTTCGAGAGGGTCAGAAACCGACCGCCCGCAGTTCAAAAGGGTCAGAAACCGACCGCCCGCAGTTCGAGAGGGTCAGAAACCGACCGCCCGCAGTTCAAAAGGGTCAGAAACTGACCGCCCGCAGTTCGAGACGGTCGGAAACAGACCGCCCGCAGTTTGAGAGAGTCAGAAACCGACCGCCGCAGTTTGAGAGGGTCAGAAAATGACCGCCTGAAGTTCGAGATGGTCAGAAAATGACCCCCCGCAGTTCGAGAGGGTCAGAAACTGACCACCCGCAGTTTGAGAGGGTCAGAAACGGACCACCCACACTTCCAGAGGGTCAGAAAATGACCGCCTGAAGTTCGAGATGGTCAGAAAATGACCCCCCGCAGTTCGAGAGGGTCAGAAACCGACCGCCCGCAGTTCGAGAGGGTCAGAAACAGACCGCCCGCAGTTCGAGAGGGTCAGAAACCGACCGCCCGCAGTTCGAGGGTCAGAAACCGACCGCCCGCAGTTCAAAAGGGTCAGAAACGGACCGCCCGCAGTTCGAGACGGACGGAAACAGACCGCCCACAGTTCGAGAGGGTCAGAAACCGACCGCCCGCAGTTCAAAAGGGTCAGAAACCGACCGCCCGCAGTTCGAGAGGGTCAGAAACCGACCGCCCGCAGTTCAAAAGGGTCAGAAACCGACCGCCCGCAGTTCGAGAGGGTCAGAAACCAACCGCCCGCAGTTCAAAAGGGTCAGAAACTGACCGCCCGCAGTTCGAGACGGTCGGAAACAGACCGCCCGCAGTTTGAGAGGGTCAGAAACCGACCGCCGCAGTTTGAGAGGGTCAGAAACCGACCGCCGCAGTTTGAGAGGGTCAGAAACTGACCGCCCGCAGTTTGAGAGGGTCAGAAACCGACCGCCGCAGTTTGAGAGGGTCAGAAACTGACCGCCCGCAGTTCAAAAGGGTCAGAAACCGACCGCCCGCAGTTCGAGAGGGTCAGAAACCGACCGCCCGCAGTTCGAGAGGGTCAGAAACCGACCGCCCGCAGTTCAAAAGGGTCAGAAACCGACCGCCCGCAGTTCGAGAGGGTCAGAAACCGACCGCCCGCAGTTCAAAAGGGTCAGAAACTGACCGCCCGCAGTTCGAGACGGTCGGAAACAGACCGCCCGCAGTTCGAGAGGGTCAGAAACCGACCGCCCGCAGTTCGAGAGGGTCAGAAACCGACCGCCCGCAGATCGAGAGGGTCAGAAACTGACCGACCGCAGTTCGAGAGGGTCAGAAACTGACCGCCCGCAGTTCGAGAGGGTCGGAAACCGACCGCCCGCAGTTCGAGACGGTCGGAAACTGACTGCCCGCGGTTCGAGAGGGTCGGAAACTGACCACCCGCAGTTCAAGAGGGTCAGAAACTGACCACCCGCAGTATCAGAGGTTCAGAAACTGACCGCCGGCAGTTCGAGAGGGTCAGAAACCGACCGCCCGCAGTTCGAGAGGGTCAGAAACCGACCGCCCGCAGTTCGAGAGGGTCAGAAACCGACCGCCCGCAGTTCGAGAGGGTCAGAAACTGACCGAACGCAGTTCGAGAGGGTCAGAAACTGACCGCCCGCAGTTCGAGAGGGTCAGAAACCGACCGCCCGCAGTTTGAGAGGGTCAGAAACCGACCGCCCAAAGTCGGAGAGGGTCAGAAACCGACCGCCCGCAGTTCGAGAGGGTCAGAAACTGACCGCCCGCAGTTCGAGAGGGTCCGAAACCGACCGCCCGCAGTTCGAGAGGGTCAGAAACCGACCGCCCGCAGTTCGAGAGGGTCAGAAACCGACCGCCCGCAGATCGAGAGGGTCAGAAACTGACCGACCGCAGTTCGAGAGGGTCAGAAACCGAACGCCCGCAGTTCGAGAGGGTCAGAAACTGACCGCCCGCAGTTCGAGAGGGTCAGAAACTGACCGCCCGCAGTTCGAGAGGGTCGGAAACTGACCACCCGCAGTTCGAGAGGGTCAGAAACTGACCGCCCGCAGTTCGAGAGGGTCAGAAACTGACCGCCCGCAGTTCGAGAGGGTCGGAAACTGACCGCCCAATGATTGAGAGGGTCAGAAACTGAACGCCCGCAGTTTGAGAGGTTCAGAAACTGACCGCCCGCAGTTGGAGAGGGTCAGAATTTGGCCGTCCGCAGTTTGGGAGGGTCAGAAACTGACCGCCCGCCGTTTGAGAGGGTCAGAAACAGACCGCCCGCAGTTTGAGAGGGTCAGAAACTGACCGCCCGCAGTTCGAGAGGGTCCGAAACCGACCGCCCGCAGTTCGAGAGGGTCAGAAACCGACCGCCCGCAGTTCGAGAGGGTCAGAAACCGACCGACCGCAGTTCGAGAGGGTCAGAAACCGAACGCCCGCAGTTCGAGAGGGTCAGAAACTGACCGCCCGCAGTTCGAGAGGGTCAGAAACTGACCGACCGCAGTTCGAGAGGGTCAGAAACCGAACGCCCGCAGTTCGAGAGGGTCAGAAACTGACCGCCCGCAGTTCGAGAGGGTCAGAAACTGACCGCCCGCAGTTCGAGAGGGTCGGAAACTGACCACCCGCAGTTCGAGAGGGTCAGAAACTGACCGCCCGCAGTTCGAGAGGGTCAGAAACCGACCGCCCGCAGTTCGAGAGGGTCGGAAACTGACCACCCGCAGTTCGAGAGGGTCAGAAACTGACCACCCGCAGTATCAGAGGTTCAGAAGCTGACCGCCGGCAGTTCGAGAGGGTCAGAAACTGACCGCCCGCAGTTCGAGAGGGTCGGAAACCGACCGCCCGCAGTTTGAGAGGGTCAGAAACCGACCGCCCGCAGTTTGAGAGGGTCAGAAACCGACCGCCCTCCATTTGAGGGGGTCAGAAACTGAACGCCCGCAGTTTGAGAGGTTCAGAAACTGACCGCCCGCAGTTGGAGAGGGTCAGAATTTGGCCGTCCGCAGTTTGGGAGGGTCAGAAACTGACCGCCCGCCGTTTGAGAGGGTCAGAAACAGACCGCCCGCAGTTTGAGAGGGTCAGAAACTGACCGCCCGCAGTTCGAGAGGGTCCGAAACCGACCGCCCGCAGTTCGAGAGGGTCAGAAACCGACCGCCCACAGTTCGAGAGGGTCAGAAACCGACCGACCGCAGTTCGAGAGGGTCAGAAACCGAACGCCCGCAGTTCGAGAGGGTCAGAAACTGACCGCCCGCAGTTCGAGAGGGTCAGAAACTGACCGACCGCAGTTCGAGAGGGTCAGAAACCGAACGCCCGCAGTTCGAGAGGGTCAGAAACTGACCGCCCGCAGTTCGAGAGGGTCAGAAACTGACCGCCCGCAGTTCGAGAGGGTCGGAAACTGACCACCCGCAGTTCGAGAGGGTCAGAAACTGACCGCCCGCAGTTCGAGAGGGTCAGAAACCGACCGCCCGCAGTTCGAGAGGGTCGGAACCTGACCACCCGCAGTTCGAGAGGGTCAGAAACTGACCACCCGCAGTATCAGAGGTTCAGAAACTGACCGCCGGCAGTTCGAGAGGGTCAGAAACTGACCGCCCGCAGTTCGAGAGGGTCGGAAACCGACCGCCCGCAGTTTGAGAGGGTCAGAAACCGACCGCCCGCAGTTTGAGAGGGTCAGAAACCGACCGCCCTCCATTTGAGGGGGTCAGAAACTGACCGCCCGCAGTTTGAGAGGTTCAGAAACTGACCGCCCGCAGTTGGAGAGGGTCAGAATTTGGCCGTCCGCAGTTTGGGAGGGTCAGAAACTGACCGCCCGCCGTTTGAGAGGGTCAGAAACTGACCGCCCGCAGTTCGAGAGGTTCAGAAACTGACCGCCCGCGGTTCGAGAGGGTCAGAAACTGACCGCCCGCGATTTGAGAGGGTCAGAAACTGACCGCCCTAAGTTTGAGGGGGTCAGAAACTGACCGCCCAATGATTGAGAGGGTCAGAAACTGAATGCCCGCAGTTTGAGAGGTTCAGAAACTGACCGCCCGCTGTAGGAGATGGTCAGAATTTGGCCGTCCGCAGTTTGGGAGGGTCAGAAACTGACCGCCCGCCGTTTGAGAGGGTCAGAAACTGACCGCCCGCAGTTCGAGAGGTTCAGAAACTGACCGCCCGCGGTTCGAGAGGGTCAGAAACTGACCGCCCGCGATTTGAGAGGGTCAGAAACTGACCGCCCTAAGTTTGAGGGGGTCAGAAACTGACCGCCCAATGATTGAGAGGGTCAGAAACTGAATGCCCGCAGTTTGAGAGGTTCAGAAACTGACCGCCCGCTGTAGGAGATGGTCAAATTTGGCCGTCCGCTGTTTGGGAGGGTCAGAAACTGACCGCCCGCTGTTCGAGAGGGTCAGAAACTGACCGCCCGCGGTTCGAGAGGGTCAGAAACAGACCGCCTGCACTTTGAGAGGGTCAGAAACTGACCGCCCGCAGTTTGAGAGGGTCAGAAACTGACCGCCCGCGGTTCGAGAGGGTCAGAAACTGACCGCCCGCGGTTTGAGAGGGTCAGAAACTGACCGCCCGCGGTTCGAGAGGATCAGAAACTGACCGGGAGAGAGAGACAGAGAGACAGACAGAGAGAGAGAGGGAGAGACTCAGAGAGAGAGTGAGAGAGACAGACAGACAGACAGAGAGAGAGAGAGAGAGAGGGAGAGACTCAGAGAGAGAGAGAGAGAGAGAGAGACAGACGGGGAGACAGAGAGAGAGAGACAGGGAGAGACAGAGAGGGAGAGACAGAGAGGGAGAGACAGAGAGACAGGAGGAGAGAGAGAGAGAGAGACAGGAGGAGAGAGAGAGAGGGGGAGAAAGAGAGAGAGACAGGGAGAGAGAGACAGAGACAGGAGGAAGCGAGAGAGACGGGGAAGAGAGAGAGAGAGATGAGGAGAGTGAGAGAGACAGGGGGAGAGAGAGAGACGGGCGAGACAGGGGGAGAGAGAGGGAAAGAGGAGGAGGAGAGAGAGATAGGGAGAGAGAGAGAGAGAGAGAGAGATAGAGACAGGGAGAGAGAGAGAGAGGGGGAGAGAGAGAGAGAGAGATGGGGAGAGAGAGAGAGAAAGACAGGGGGAGAGAGAGAGAGAGACAGGGGGAGAGAGAGAGAGAGAGAGAGACAGGGGGAGAGAGGCAGAGAGAGACGGGGGAGACAGGAGAGAGAGGGAGACAGGAGGAGAGAGAGAGGGAGACAGGAGGAGAGAGAGGGAGACAGGAGGAGAGAGAGGGAGACAGGAGGAGAGAGAGGGAGACAGGAGGAGAGAGAGAGACAGGGGGAGAGAGAGAGACAGGGGGAGAGAGAGAGAGAGATAGGGGGAGAGAGAGAGACAGGGGGAGAGAGAGAGAGAGATGAGGAGAGTGAGAGAGACAGGGGGAGAGAGAGAGAAAGAGGAGGAGGAGAGAGAGATAGGGGGGAAGAGAGAGAGAGAGAGATAGAGACAGGGAGAGAGACAGGTCGAGAGAGACAGAGACAGGGAGAGAGAGAGAGAGAGGGGGAGAGAGAGAGAGAGACAGGGGGAGAGAGAGAGAGAAAGACAGGGGGAGAGAGAGAGAGAGACAGGGGGAGAGAGACAGAGAGAGACGGGGGAGACAGGAGGAGAGAGAGGGAGACAGGAGGAGAGAGAGAGGGAGACAGGAGGAGAGAGAGAGGGAGACAGGAGGAGAGAGAGGGAGAGAGAGAGACAGGGGGAGAGAGGCAGAGAGAGACGGGGGAGACAGGAGGAGAGAGAGGGAGACAGGAGGAGAGAGAGAGGGAGACAGGAAGGGAGAGAGAGAGACAGGGGGAGAGAGACAGGGAGAGAGAGAGAGACAGGGAGAGAGAGAGAGACGGGGGAGGCAGAATAGAGAGGGAGACAGGAGAATAGAGAGGGAGACAGGAGAATAGAGAGGGAGACAGGAGGAGAGAGAGGGAGACAGGAGGAGAGAGAGGGAGACAGGGGAGAGAGAGGGAGACAGGGGGAGAGAGAGGGAGACAGGGGAGAGAGAGGGAGACAGGGGGAGAGAGAGAGAGACAGGGGGAGAGAGAGAGAGAGAGACAGGGGGAGAGAGAGAGAGACGGGGAGACAGGAGGAGGAGAGAGGGAGACAGGAGAAGAGAGAGGGAGACAGGGGAGAGAGAGGGAGACAGGGGGAGAGAGAGAGAGACAGGGGGAGAGAGAGAGAGACGGGGAGAGAGAGAGAGACGGGGAGAGAGAGAGAGACGGGGGAGTCAGGAGGAGAGCGAGGGAGACAGGAGGAGAGAGAGGGAGACAGGAGGAGAGAGAGAGAGACAGGGGGAGAGAGAGAGAGAGAGAGACAGGGAGAGAGAGAGAGACGGGGGAGACAGGAGGAGAGAGAGAGAGACAGGGGGAGGGAGAGAGAGAGAGAGGGAGACAGGGGAGAGAGAGAGGGAGGCAGGAGAAGAGAGAGGGAGACAGGAGAAGAGAGAGGGAGACAGGAGAAGAGAGAGGGAGACAGGAGGAGAGAGAGGGAGACAGGGGAGAGAGAGGGAGACAGGGGGAGAGAGAGAGAGAGACAGGGTGAGAGAGAGAGAGACAGGGGAGACAGGAGGAGAGAGGGAGACAGGAGGAGAGAGATGGAGACAGGAGGAGAGAGAGGGAGACAGGAGGAGAGAGAGGGAGACAGGAGGGGAGAGAGGGAGACAGGAGGAGAGAGAGGGAGACAGGGGGGGAGAGAGGGAGACAGGGGGAGAGAGAGAGAGAGGCAGGGGGAGGAGAGAGAGAGAGACAGGGGGAGAGAGAGGGAGACGGGGAGAGAGAGAGAGACAGGGAGAGAGAGCGGGAGACAGGGAGAGAGAGAGAGAGACAGGGGGGGAGAGAGAGAGAGAGAGACAGGGAGAGAGAGAGAGACAGGGGAGACAGGAGGAGAGAGACGGAGACAGGAGAAGAGAGAGGGAGACAGGAGGAGAGAGAGGGAGACAGGGGAGAGAGAGGGAGACAGGGGGGGAGAGAGAGAGAGAGAGAGACGGGGGGGAGAGAGAGAGAGAGAGAGACAGGGGGAGAGAGAGAGAGACAGGGGGAGAGAGAGAGACGGGGAGACAGGAGGAGAGAGAGGGAGACAGGGGAGAGAGAGGGAGACAGTGGGAGAGAGAGAGAGACAGTGGGAGAGAGAGAGAGATAGTGGGAGAGAGAGAGACGGGGAGAGAGAGGGAGACAGGGGGAGAGAGAGAGAGAGAGAGAGAGACAGGGGGGAGAGAGGGAGAGAGAGAGAGACAGGGGGAGAGAGAGAGAGACAGGGGGAGAGAGAGAGACGGGGAGACAAGAGGAGAGAGAGGGAGACAGGGGAGAGAGAGGGAGACAGGGGGAGAGAGAGAGAGACAGTGGGAGAGAGAGAGAGACAGTGGGAGAGAGACGGGGAGAGAGAGAGAGACAGGGGGAGAGAGAGAGAGACAGGGGGAGAGAGAGAGAGACAGGGGAGAGAGAGGGAGACAGGGGGAGAGAGAGAGAGACAGTGGGAGAGAGAGAGAGACAGTGGGAGAGAGACGGGGAGAGAGAGAGAGACAGGGGGAGAGAGAGAGAGACAGGGGGAGAGAGGCAGAGAGAGACGGGGGAGACAGGAGGAGAGAGAGGGAGACAGGGGAGAGAGAGAGGGAGACAGGGGGAGAGAGAGGGAGACAGGGGGAGAGAGGGAGACAGGGGAAGAGAGAGAGACAGGGGAAGAGAGAGGGAGACAGGGGGAGAGAGGGAGACAGGGGAAGAGAGAGAGAGACAGGGGGAGAGAGAGAGAGACAGGGGGGCAAGAGAGACAGATAAGAACATAAGAAATAGGAGCAGGAGTAAGCCAATCGGCCCCTCGAGCCTGCTCCGCCATTCAATAAGATCATGGCTGATCTGATCCTAACCTCAAATCTAAATTCATGTCCAATTTCCTGCCCGCTCCCCGTAACCCCTAATTCCCTTTACTTCTACGAAACTGTCTATTTCTGTTTTAAATTTATCTAATGATGTAGCTTCCACTGCTTCCTGGGGCAGCAAATTCCACAGACCTACTACCCTCTGAGTGAAGAAGTTTCTCCTCATCTCAGTTTTGAAAGAGCAGCCCCTTATTCTAAGATTATGCCCCCTCGTTCTAGTTTCACCCATCCTTGGGAACATCCTTACCGCATCCACCCGATCAAGCCCCTTCACAATCTTATATGTTTCAATAAGATCGCCTCTCATTCTTGTGAACTCCAATGAGTAGAGTCCCAATCTACTCAACCTCTCCTCATATGTCCGCCCCCTCATCCCCGGGATTAACCGAGTGAACCTTCTTTGTACTGCCTCGAGAGCAAGTATGTCTTTTCTTAAGTATGGAGACCAAAACTGTATGCAGTATTCCAGGTGCGGTCTCACCAATACCTGATATAACTGCAGCAATACCTCCCTGTTTTTATATCCTATCCCCCTAGCAATAAAAGCCATCATTCCGTTGGCCTTCTTGATCACCTGCTGCACCTGCATACTAACTTTTTGATCTTCTTGCACTCGGACCCCCAGATCCCTTTGTACTGCAGTACTTTCCAGTTTCTTGCCATTAAGATAATAACTTGCTCTCTGATTTTTCCTGCCAAAGTGCATAACCTCACATTTTCCAATATTGTATTGCATCTGCCAAATCTCCGCCCACTCACCCAGCCTGTCTATAACCCTTGTAGATGGGGGGGAGATAGAGAGAGAGAGAGACACGGGGAGACAGAGAGAGAGACAGGGGGGGAGAGAGAGAGAGAGAGAGATGGGGGAGGCAGAGAGAGAGACGGGGAGACAGAGAGAGAGAGAGACAGGGGGAGAGAGAGAGAGATGGGCGAGAGAGAGAGAGATTGAGAGAGAGACAGACAGTGAGAAAGAGATTGACAGGCAGAGAGAGACAGAGAGGCAGCAAGACAGAGACAGAGAGCGAGAGACAGAGAGCAAGAGGATCATAGAATCATAGAATGGTTACAGCACAGAAGGAGGCCATTCGGCCCATTGAGTTCATGCCGGCTCTATGCAAGGGCAATCCAGCTAGTCCCACTCCCCCGTCCTATCCCCGTAGCCCTGCAAATTTTTTACTTTCAAGTACTTATCCAGTTCCCTTTTGAAGGCCATGATTGAATCTGCCTCCACCACCCCCTCGGGCAGTGCATTCCAGATCATAACCACTCACTGTGTAAAAAAGTTTTTCCTCATGTCACCTTTGGTTCTTTTGCCAATCACCTTAAATCTGTGTCCTCTGGTCCTTGACCCTTTCGCCAATGGGAAAAGTTTCTCTCTATCTACTCTGTCTAGACCCTTCATGATTTTGAATACCTCCATCAAATCTCCTCTCGACCATCTCTGTTCCAAGGAGAACAACCCCAGCTTCTCCAGTCTATCCAAGTGACTGAAGTCTCTCATCCCTGGAATCATTCTGGTAAATCTCCTCTGCACCCTCTCTAAGGCCTTCACATCTTTCCTGAAGTGCGGTGCCCAGAACTGGACACAATACTCCAGTTGCGGCCAAACCAGTGTTTTATAAAGTTTCATCATGACTTCCTTACTTTTGTACTCTGTGCCTCTATTTATAAAGCCAGACAGAGAGAAAGAGACAGAGAGAGACAGGGAGAGGGAGAGAGGCAGGGAGAGGGAGAGAGGCAGGGAGAGAGACAGGGAGAGGGAGAGAGACAGGGAGAGGGAGAGAGACAGGGAGAGGGAGAGAGAGAGAGGGAGAGGGAGAGGGAGAGAGAGAGGGAGAGGGAGAGAGACAGGGAGAGGGAGAGAGAGAGGGAGAGGGAGAGAGACAGGGAGAGGGAGAGAGACAGGGAGAGGGAGAGAGAGGGAGAGGGAGAGAGACAGGGAGAGGGAGAGAGACAGGGAGAGGGAGAGAGACAGGGAGAGGGAGAGAGACAGGGAGAGGGAGAGAGACAGGGAGAGGGAGAGAGAGAGGGAGAGGGAGAGAGGCAGGGAGAGGGAGAGAGACATGGAGAGGGAGAGAGACAGGGAGAGGGAGAGAGTCAGGGAGAGGGAGAGAGACAGGGAGAGGGAGAGAGACAGGGAGAGGGAGAGAGACAGGGAGAGGGAGAGGGAGAGAGACAGGGAGAGGGAGAGAGACAGGGAGAGGGAGAGAGGCAGGGAGAGGGAGAGAGACAGGGAGAGGGAGAGAGACAGGGAGAGGGAGAGAGACAGGGAGAGGGAGAGAGAGAGGGAGAGGGAGAGAGAGAGGGAGAGGGGGAGAGAGACAGGGAGAGGGAGAGAGACAGGGAGAGAGAGAGGGAGAGGGAGAGAGACAGGGAGAGGGAGAGAGACAGGGAAGGGAGAGAGAGAGGGAGAGGGAGAGAGACAGGGAGAGGGAGAGAGAGAGGGAGAGGGAGAGAGGCAGGGAGAGGGAGAGAGGCAGGGAGTGGGAGAGAGGCAGGGAGAGGGAGAGAGACAGGGAGAGGGAGAGAGACAGGGAGAGGGAGAGAGACAGGGAGAGGGAGAGAGACAGGGAGAGGGAGAGAGACAGGGAGAGGGAGAGAGAGAGGGAGAGGGAGAGAGGCAGGGAGAGGGAGAGAGACAGGGAGAGGGAGAGAGGCAGGGAGAGGGAGAGAGACAGGGAGAGGGAGAGAGACAGGGAGAGGGAGAGAGACAGGGAGAGAGAGAGGGAGAGGGAGAGAGACAGGGAGAGGGAGAGAGAGAGGGAGAGGGAGAGAGGCAGGGAGAGGGAGAGAGACAGGGAGAGGGAGAGAGACAGGGAGAGGGAGAGAGACAGGGAGAGGGAGAGAGGCAGGGAGAGGGAGAGAGACAGGGAGAGGGAGAGAGACAGGGAGAGGGAGAGAGAGAGGGAGAGGGAGAGAGGCAGGGAGAGGGAGAGAGGCAGGGAGAGGGAGAGAGGCAGGGAGAGGGAGAGAGACAGGGAGAAGGAGAGAGACAGGGAGAGGGAGAGAGACAGGGAGAGGGAGAGAGACAGGGAGAGGGAGAGAGACAGGGAGAGGGAGAGAGACAGGGAGAGGGAGAGAGACAGCGAGAGGGAGAGAGACAGGGAGAGGGAGAGAGACAGGGAGAGGGAGAGAGACAGGGAGAGGGAGAGAGAGAGGAAGACAGAGGGAGAGAGAGAAACAGGGAGGCAGAGGGAGGGAGAGGCACAGATAGAGGGAGAGACACAGAGAGAGGGAGAGAGAGACAGAGACAGAGAGAGAGACTGAGAGAGGGAGAGGGAGACAGAGGGAGAGGGAGACGGAGACGGAGAGAGAGGGAGAAATTCGGAGAGAGGGGGAGAAAGACAGAGAGAGAGGGAGAGAGACAGAGAGAGGGAGAGACAGAGAGAGGGAGAGGGAGAGACGGAGGGAGAGGGAGAGAGACAGAGAGAGAGGGAGAGAGAGGGAGAGAAACAGGGAGAGAGAAAAACAGGGAGAGAGAGGGACAGGGAGAGAGAGGGACAGAGAGAAAGAGGGAGAGAGACAGAGAGAGGGAGAGAGACAGAGAGAGGGAGAGAGACAGAGAGAGGGAGAGGGAGAGACAGAGGGAGAGGGAGAGAGACAGAGAGAGAGGGAGAGAGACAGAGAGAGAGGGAGAGAGAAAAACAGGGAGAGAGGGACAGAGAGAAAGAGAGAGAGAGAGAGAGGGAGAGAGAGAGGGAGAGGGACAGAGAGAGAGACAGGGAGAGGGAGAGAGACAGGGAGAGGGAGAGAGAGAGGGAGAGGGAGAGAGACAGGGAGAGGGAGAGAGACAGGGAAGGGAGAGAGAGAGGGAGAGGGAGAGAGACAGGGAGAGGGAGAGAGAGAGGGAGAGGGAGAGAGGCAGGGAGAGGGAGAGAGGCAGGGAGTGGGAGAGAGGCAGGGAGAGGGAGAGAGACAGGGAGAGGGAGAGAGACAGGGAGAGGGAGAGAGACAGGGAGAGGGAGAGAGAGAGGGAGAGGGAGAGAGGCAGGGAGAGGGAGAGAGACAGGGAGAGGGAGAGAGACAGGGAGAGGGAGAGAGAGAGGGAGAGGGAGAGAGACAGGGAGAGGGAGAGAGGCAGGGAGAGGGAGAGAGGCAGGGAGAGGGAGAGAGACAGGGAGAAGGAGAGAGACAGGGAGAGGGAGAGAGACAGGGAGAGGGAGAGAGACAGGGAGAGGGAGAGAGACAGGGAGAGGGAGAGAGACAGGGAGAGGGAGAGAGACAGGGAGAGGGAGAGAGACAGGGAGAGGGAGAGAGACAGGGAGAGGGAGAGAGAGAGGAAGACAGAGGGAGAGAGAGAAACAGGGAGGCAGAGGGAGGGAGAGGCACAGATAGAGGGAGAGACACAGAGAGAGGGAGAGAGAGACAGAGACAGAGAGAGAGACTGAGAGAGGGAGAGGGAGACAGAGGGAGAGGGAGACGGAGACGGAGAGAGAGGGAGAAATTCGGAGAGAGGGGGAGAAAGACAGAGAGAGAGGGAGAGAGACAGAGAGAGGGAGAGACAGAGAGAGGGAGAGGGAGAGACGGAGGGAGAGGGAGAGAGACAGAGAGAGAGGGAGAGAGAGGGAGAGAAACAGGGAGAGAGAAAAACAGGGAGAGAGAGGGACAGGGAGAGAGAGGGACAGAGAGAAAGAGGGAGAGAGACAGAGAGAGGGAGAGAGACAGAGAGAGGGAGAGAGACAGAGAGAGGGAGAGGGAGAGACAGAGGGAGAGGGAGAGAGACAGAGAGAGAGGGAGAGAGACAGAGAGAGAGGGAGAGAGACAGAGAGAGAGGGAGAGAGACAGAGAGAGAGGGAGAGAGAAAAACAGGGAGAGAGGGACAGAGAGAAAGAGGGAGAGAGAGAGAGGGAGAGAGAGAGGGAGAGGGACAGAGAGAGAGACAGGGAGAGGGAGAGAGACAGGGAGAGGGAGAGAGAGAGGGAGAGGGAGAGAGAGAGGGAGAGGGAGAGAGACAGGGAGAGGGAGAGAGACAGGGAAGGGAGAGAGAGAGGGAGAGGGAGAGAGACAGGGAGAGGGAGAGAGAGAGGGAGAGGGAGAGAGGCAGGGAGAGGGAGAGAGGCAGGGAGTGGGAGAGAGGCAGGGAGAGGGAGAGAGACAGGGAGAGGGAGAGAGACAGGGAGAGGGAGAGAGACAGGGAGAGGGAGAGAGACAGGGAGAGGGAGAGAGACAGGGAGAGGGAGAGAGAGAGGGAGAGGGAGAGAGGCAGGGAGAGGGAGAGAGGCAGGGAGAGGGAGAGAGACAGGGAGAGGGAGAGAGGCAGGGAGAGGGAGAGAGACAGGGAGAGGGAGAGAGACAGGGAGAGGGAGAGAGAGAGGGAGAGGGAGAGAGACAGAGAGGGAGAGAGAGAGGGAGAGGGAGAGAGGCAGGGAGAGGGAGAGAGACAGGGAGAGGGAGAGAGACAGGGAGAGGGAGAGAGACAGGGAGAGGGAGAGAGACAGGGAGAGGGAGAGAGGCAGGGAGAGGGAGAGAGACAGGGAGAGGGAGAGAGAGAGGGAGAGGGAGAGAGACAGGGAGAGGGAGAGAGGCAGGGAGAGGGAGAGAGGCAGGGAGAGGGAGAGAGACAGGGAGAAGGAGAGAGACAGGGAGAGGGAGAGAGACAGGGAGAGGGAGAGAGACAGGGAGAGGGAGAGAGACAGGGAGAGGGAGAGAGACAGGGAGAGGGAGAGAGACAGGGAGAGGGAGAGAGACAGGGAGAGGGAGAGAGACAGGGAGAGGGAGAGAGACAGGGAGAGGGAGAGAGAGAGGAAGACAGAGGGAGAGAGAGAAACAGGGAGGCAGAGGGAGGAAGAGGCACAGATAGAGGGAGAGACACAGAGAGAGGGAGAGAGAGACAGAGACAGAGAGAGAGACTGAGAGAGGGAGAGGGAGACAGAGGGAGAGGGAGACGGAGACGGAGAGAGAGGGAGAAATTCGGAGAGAGGGGGAGAAAGACAGAGAGAGAGGGAGAGAGACAGAGAGAGGGAGAGACAGAGAGAGGGAGAGGGAGAGACGGAGGGAGAGGGAGAGAGACAGAGAGAGAGGGAGAGAGAGGGAGAGAAACAGGGAGAGAGAAAAACAGGGAGAGAGAGGGACAGGGAGAGAGAGGGACAGAGAGAAAGAGGGAGAGAGACAGAGAGAGGGAGAGAGACAGAGAGAGGGAGAGAGACAGAGAGAGGGAGAGGGAGAGACAGAGGGAGAGGGAGAGAGACAGAGAGAGAGGGAGAGAGACAGAGAGAGAGGGAGAGAGACAGAGAGAGAGGGAGAGAGAAAAACAGGGAGAGAGGGACAGAGAGAAAGAGGGAGAGAGAGAGAGGGAGAGAGAGAGGGAGAGGGACAGAGAGAGAGACAGAGACAGAGAGAGAGGGAGACAGAGAGAGAGGCAGAGGGAGAGAGTGGGAGGCAGAGAGAGACACTGAGAGCGAGGCAGAGAGAGAGAGAGAGGGAGACAGAGAGGGAGAGAGAGGGGCAGAGAGAGGGGCAGAGAGAGAGGCAGAGGGAGAGAGTGGGAGGCAGAGAGAGACACTGAGAGAGAGGCAGAGAGAGAGAGAAGGAGGCAGAGAGAGAGAGGGAGACAGAGAGGGAGAGAGAGGGGCAGAGAGCCAAAGACAGAGACAGAGACAAATAGGGAGAGAGACAGATAGGGAGAGAGACAGATAGGGAGAGAGGGTTGCCTCTCCCACCACCCACGCAATTCACCTGACCAAGGAAAAGGCCACAGGAGGATCCCACTGGAATTCCACTGGCAGAGGAGCAGGTGACAGAACATCCAGCAGCAATGTAACCACATGAAGACTGGCAACTTGGCCAAGGCCCAGGAGAACTGCAGCACCTGGGCAACCAACACAACCGAACGCCTTCAGGAGAAGCAGCGAGACATCGAGAGAGAAGCAAAATACTGCGGAGGTTGGAAATGTGAAATAGGGACAGAAACACCCAGCAGGTCAGCCAGCATCGGTGCACAGAGAAACAGAGTTAATGTTTCAGGTCGATGAGCCTTCACCAGTACTCATAGGAAGACACCACATCGAAATAAACACAACCAGATGGTTGACACATGCAGACACACACTGCAGCCGGGGATTATTACCCCAATCCATTCGTTTTGATCAGAATTATGATTCAGATATTATCTCAGGCTCTAGAAAATAACGAACACAAATCATTCACCATTTCAAGGCACATGGTGTTCAAAATCACAAAGGGTCTTGACAGCGTAAATACGGAGAAACTGTTTCCAGTGGCAGGAAGATCGGTAACCAGAGGACACAGATTTAAGGTGATTGGGAATGAACCAGGGAGGAGATGAGCAGAACAATTTCAGGCAGAGAGTTGTGATGATCCGGAATGCGCTGCCTGAAAGGGCGGTGGGAGCAGATTCAATCGTAACTTTCAAAAGGGAATCGGGTAAATTTTTAAAAATTCGTTCATGGGATGTGGGCGTCGCTGGCGAGGCCGGCATTTATTGCCCATCCCTAATTGCCCTTGAGAAGGTGGTGGTGAGCCGCCTTCTTGAACCACTGCAGTCCGTGTGGTGACGGTTCTCCCACAGTGCTGTTAGGAAGGGAGTCCCAGGATTTTGACCCAACCGACATGAAGGAGGATAAATTCACAGGGCGATGGGGAAAGAGCAGGGGAGTTGGACTAATGGATAAATTCACAGGGTGATGGGGAAAGAGCAGGGGAGTGGGACGAATGGATAAATTCACAGGGTGATGGGGAAAGAGCAGGGGAGTGGGACTAATGGATAAATTCACAGGGTGATGGGGAAAGAGCAGGGGAGTGGGACTAATGGATAAATTCACAGGGCGATGGGGAAAGAGCAGGGGAGTGGGACTAATGGATAAATTCACAGGGTGATGGGGAGAGAGCAGGGGAGTGGGACTAATGGATAAATTCACAGGGTGATGGGGAAAGAGCAGGGGAGTGGGACTAATGGATAAATTCACAGGGCGATGGGGAAAGAGCAGGGGAGTGGGACGAATGGATAAATTCACAGGGCGATGGGGAAAGAGCAGGGGAGTGGGTCTAATTGGAGAGCTCTTTCAAAGAGCCGGCAAGGGCACGATGGACCGAATGGCCTCCTTCTCTGCTGTGTCATTCTGTGATTCTCCATGTCAAACATATTTTCTGCTGAAAGCCAATCAAAGCGCACAAAACTAACCCCCCCCCCACCCTCAATTGAAAATGTTTAATTTCCTCCTGTAATACTGAGCTCACATTAACCCTTGGCGTCGATCCCACTCGACACATTCTGCCCCTTTGAGCCGAATTTAAATAAACAGAGCGCCGCAATGGCGGCCGCCCGTACCCAGCAGCCCGCGCGCGCGGGAAAGCGCTCTATCTCCTCGGCGGAGGGGCCGGGGACCCCATTGCGCCTGCGCCGCCCTGCCTCTCTCTCTCTTCCCCCCCCCCCCCACCCCGCTGCATGTCGGGACGCTGGAGGACTGCGGGAGCCCGGAGCTGGGAGGAGAAGGAGCGGGAGGCTGGAGCCCGGAGCCCGGAGCCCGCACACTGCAGTAAGTGGGGCGGCTGGCGGGGCCCCGGGGTCGCCCTGGGGTCAGGGGTCGCCGTGGGGTCAGGGGGCTCAACCTCTCACCCCAAAAATTGGTCCAAATGGCGACGTGCAGACCCCCCCCCCACAGGGGGCTGTTTAAAGGGGACTGCATCATCACCCAGGGAATGTTTAAAGGGGACTGCACCCTCACCCAGGGGGGCTGTTTAAAGGGGACTGCACCCTCACCCAGGGAATGTTTAAAGGGGACTGCACCCTCACCCAGGGGGCTGTTTAAAGGGGACTGCACCCTCACCCAGGGGGGCTGTTTAAAGGGGAATGCACCCTCACCCAGGGTATGTTTAAAGGGGACTGCACCCTCACCCAGGGGGCTGTTTAAAGGGGACTGCACCCTCACCCAGGGGGGCTGTTTAAAGGGGACTGCATCCTCACCCAGGGGGGCTGTTTAAAGGGGACTGCATCCTCACCCAGGGGGCTGTTTAAAGGGGACTGCACCCTCACCCAGGGGGACTGTTTAAAGGGGACTGCACCCTCACCCAGGGGGGCTGTTTAAAGGGGACTGCACCCTCACCCAGGGAATGTTTAAAGGGGACTGCATCCTCACCCAGGGGGCTGTTTAAAGGGGACTGCACCCTCACCCAGGGGGGCTGTTTAAACGGGACTGCATCCTTACCCAGGGGGCTGTTTAAAGGGGACTGCACCCTCACCCAGGGGGCTGTTTAAAGGGGACTGCACCCTCATCCAGGGGGCTGTTTAAAGGGGACTGCACCCTCACCCACGGGGCTGTTTAAAGGGGACTGCACCCTCTCCCAGGGGCTGTTTAAAGGGGACTGCACCCTCTCCGAGGGGCTGTTTAAAGGGGACTGCACCCTCTCTGAGGGGCTGTTTAAAGGGGACTGCACCCTCACCCAGGGGTTGTTTAAAGGGGACTGCACCCTCACCCAGGGAGCTGTTTAAAGGGGACTGCACCCTCACCCAGGGTGTGTTTAAAGAGGACTGCCTCTCACCCAGGGGGTGTTTAAAGGGGACTGCACCCTCACCCAGGGGGTGTTTCAAAGGGGACTGCACCCTCACCCAGGGGGTGTTTCAAAGGGGACTGCACCCTCACCCAGGGAGTGTTTAAAGGGGACTGCACCCTCACCCAGGGGTGTTTAAAGGGGACTGCATCATCATCCAGGGAGTGTTTAAAGGGGACTGCACCCTCACCCAGGGGTGTTTTAAAGGGGACTGCGCCCTCACCCAGGGGGTGTTTAAAGGGGACTGCATCATCACCCAGGGAGTGTTTAAAGGGGACTGCACCCTCACCCAGGGGTGTTTTAAAGGGGACTGCGCCCTCACCCAGGGGGTGTTTAAAGGGGACTGCATCATCACCCAGGGAGTGTTTAAAGGGGATTGCACCCTCACCCAGGGAGTGTTTTAAAGGGGACTGCGCCCCCACCCAGGGGGTGTTTAAAGGGGACTGCATCATCACCCAGGGAGTGTTTAAAGGGGATTGCACCCTCACCCAGGGAGTGTTTTAAAGGGGACTGCGCCCTCACCCAAGGGGTGTTTAAAGGGGACTGCCTCTCACCCAGGGAGTAGCTGTCTACTCTATCAAAATCTCCCCTTAACCTTCTCTACTCTAAGGAGAACAACCCCAGATTCTCCAGTGTCTCCACGTAACTGAAGTCTTTCATCCCTGGTACCATTTTAGTAAATCGCCTCTGCACCCTCTCTAAGGCCTTCACATCCTTCCTGAAGTGTGGTGCCCAGAATTGGACCCAATACTCCAGCTGGGGCCCAACCAGTGTTTTATAAAGGTTTAGCATAACTTCCTTGCTTTTGTATTCTGTGCCTGTACTAATAAAACCCAGGATCCATCATTTTTTTTTAAACAGCCTTCTCAACTTGACCTGCCACCACCAGTTATGTGGAGAGACCATGATTTTGTAAAGAACAGGAAATAAGGAGAAACTGTTTCCAGTGGCAGGAGGGTCGGTAAGCAGAGGACACAGATTTAAGGTAATTGGCAAAAGAACCAGAGTGGGAGATGAGGAGAAATGTTTTTTATGATCTGGAATTCACTGCCTGAAAGGGCGGTGGAAAGAGATTCAATCATACCTTTAAAAGGGAATTAGATAAATACTCAAAAATGAAAAATTCATAGGACGATGGGGAAAGAGCAGGGGAGTGGGACGAATGGATAAATTCACAGGGTGATGGGGAAAGAGCAGGGACGTGGGACGAATGGATAAATTCACAGGGTGATGGGGAAAGAGCAGGGGAGTGGGACCAATGGATAAATTCACAGGGTGATGGGGAAAGAGCAGGGGAGTGGGACGAATGGATAAATTCACAGGGTGATGGGGAAAGAGCAGGGGAGTGGGACTAAAGGATAAATTCACAGGGTGATGGGGAAAGAGCAGGGGAGTGGGACGAATGGATAAATTCACAGGGTGATGGGGAAAGAGCAGGGGAGTGGGACGAATGGATAAATTCACAGGGTGATGGGGAAAGAGCAGGGGAGTGGGACTAATGGATAAATTCACAGGGTGATGGGGAAAGAGCAGGGGAGTGGGACTAATGGATAAATTCACAGGGTGATGGGGAAAGAGCAGGGGATTGGGAATAACTGGATCGCTCCTTCAAAGAGCCGACACAGGATTGATGGGTCGAATGGAAGCGAAGACTGCTGGAAGGTGAGTGCCCGTGGGGGACCCGTCCCCGAGCGAGGGGGGTCAGTGCCCGTGGGGGACCCGTCCCCGAGCGAGGGGGGTCAGTGCCCGTGGGGGACCCGTCCCCGAGCGAGGGGGGTCAGTGCCCGTGGGGGACCCGTCCCCGAGCGAGGGGGGTCAGTGCCCGTGGGGGACCCGTCCCCGAGCGAGGGGGGTCAGTGCCCGTGGGGGACCCGTCCCCGAGCGAGGGGGGTGAGTGCCCGTGGGGGACCCGTCCCCGAGCGAGGGGGGTCAGTGCCCGTGGGGGACCCGTCCCCGAGCGAGGGGGGTCAGTGCCCGTGGGGGACCCGTCCCCGAGCGAGGGGGGTCAGTGCCCGTGGGGGACCCGTCCCCGAGCGAGGGGGGTCAGTGCCCGTGGGGGACCCATCCCCCAGCGAGGAGGGGGGTCAGTGCCTGTGGGGGACCCGTCCCCCAGCGAGGAGGGGGGTCAGTGCCCGTGGGGACCCGTCCCCCAGCGAGGAGGGGGGTCAGTGCCCGTGGGGACCCGTCCCCCAGCGAGAAGGAGATCAGTGCCCATGGGGACCCGTCCCCCAGCGAGGAGGGGGGTCAGTGCCCGTGGGGACCCGTCCCCCAGCGAGGAGGGGGGGTCAGTGCCCGTGGGGATCCGTCCCCCAGCGAGGAGGGGGTCAGTCCCCGTGGGGACCCGTCCCCCAGCAAGTGATGAGTGGGGCTGTGTTTCTCTGAGGGGGGGAGCGGTGCTGCATTTCGCTGAGGGGGGAGTGGATCTGTCTTTGGGCTGTGTTTCTGTGAGAGGGGAGTGGGACTTTGTTTCTCTGAGGGGGGACTAGGGCTGTGTTTGGGCTGCATTTCTCTGAGGGGGGAGCGGGGCTGCGTTTCCCTGACGGGGAGCGGGGCTGCGTTTCTCCGAGGGGGGAGCGGGGCTGCGTTTCTCCGAGGGGGGAGCGGGGCTGCGTTTCTCCGAGGGGGGAGCGGGGCTGCGTTTCTCCGAGGGGGGAGCGGGGCTGCGTTTCCCCGAGTGGGGAGCGGGGCTGCGTTTCCCCGAGTGGGGAGCGGGGCTGCGTTTCCCCGAGTGGGGAGCGGGGCTGCGTTTCCCCGAGTGGGGAGCGGGGCTGCGTTTCTCCGAGTGGGGAGCGGGGCTGCGTTTCTCCGAGTGGGGAGCGGGGCTGCGTTTCTCCGTGTGGGGAGCGGGGCTGCGTTTCTCCGAGTGGGGAGCGGGGCTGCGTTTCTCCGAGTGGGGAGCGGGGCTGCGTTTCTCCGAGTGGGGAGCGGGGCTGCGTCTCCCTGAGTGGGGGAGCGGGGCTGCGTTTCTCCGAGTGGGGAGCGGGGCTGCGTCTCCCTGAGTGGGGGAGCGGGGCTGCGTTTCTCCGAGTGGGGAGCGGGGCTGCGTCTCCCTGAGTGGGGAGCGGGGCTGCGTCTCCCTGAGTGGGGAGCGGGGCTGCGTTTCTCCGAGTGGGGAGCGGGGCTGCGTTTCTCCAAGTGGGGGGGGAGCGGGGCTGCGTTTCTCCGAGTGGGGAGCGGGGCTGCGTCTCTCCGAGTGGGGGGGGAGCGGGGCTGCGTTTCTCCGTGTGGGGGGGGAGCGGGGCTGCGTTTCTCCGTGTGGGGAGCGGGGCTGCGTCTCTCCGAGTGGGGGGGGAGCGGGGCTGCGTTTCTCCGTGTGGGGAGCGGGGCTGCGTCTCTCCGAGTGGGGGGGGAGCGGGGCTGCGTTTCTCCGAGTGGGGAGCGGGGCTGCGTTTCTCCGAGTGGGGAGCGGGGCTGCGTCTCTCCGAGTGGGGGGGGAGCGGGGCTGCGTTTCTCCGTGTGGGGGGGGAGCGGGGCTGCGTTTCTCCGTGTGGGGAGCGGGGCTGCGTTTCTCCGAGTGTGGAGCGGGGCTGCGTTTCTCCGAGTGTGGAGCGGGGCTGCGTTTCTCCGAGTGTGGAGCGGGGCTGCGTTTCTCCGAGTGGGGAGCGGGGCTGCGTTTCTCCGAGTGGGGAGCGGGGCTGCGTTTCTCCGAGTGGGGAGCGGGGCTGCGTTTCCCTGAGGGGGGGAGCGGGGCTGCGTTTCTCCGAGTGGGGAGCGGGGCTGCGTTTCTCCGAGTGGGGAGCGGGGCTGCGTTTCTCCGAGTGGGGGGGGGAGCGGGGCTGCGTTTCTCCGAGTGGGGAGCGGGGCTGCGTTTCCCTGAGGGGGGGAGCGGGGCTGCGTTTCTCCGAGTGGGGAGCGGGGCTGCGTCTCTCCGAGTGGGGAGCGGGGCTGCGTCTCTCCGAGTGGGGAGCGGGGCTGCGTCTCTCCGAGTGGGGGGGGAGCGGGGCTGCGTTTCTCCGTGTGGGGGGGGAGCGGGGCTGCGTTTCTCCGTGTGGGGAGCGGGGCTGCGTTTCTCCGAGTGTGGAGCGGGGCTGCGTTTCTCCGAGTGGGGAGCGGGGCTGCGTTTCTCCGAGTGGGGAGCGGGGCTGCGTTTCTCCGAGTGGGGAGCGGGGCTGCGTTTCCCCGAGTGGGGAGCGGGGCTGCGTTTCTCCGAGTGGGGAGCGGGGCTGCGTTTCCCTGAGGGGGGGAGCGGGGCTGCGTTTCTCCGAGTGGGGAGCGGGGCTGCGTTTCTCCGAGTGGGGAGCGGGGCTGCGTTTCTCCGAGTGGGGGGGGGAGCGGGGCTGCGTTTCTCCGAGTGGGGAGCGGGGCTGCGTTTCCCTGAGGGGGGGAGCGGGGCTGCGTTTCTCCGAGTGGGGAGCGGGGCTGCGTTTCCCCGAGTGGGGAGCGGGGCTGCGTTTCTCCGAGTGGGGAGCGGGGCTGCGTTTCTCCGAGTGGGGGGGGGAGCGGGGCTGCGTTTCTCCGAGTGGGGGGGGTGGGGAGCGAGGCGATGAGCTGACTTTGCTCCCTTGATCTCCCCAGGTCGCCGCTGTCCAGCCGACGCCCGATGGCAGAATTCGAAGAGCCTGACCTTCGGCCGGGGGCCGTGTTCCTTCAGGAGCCGGTGGGCGGGTGTGAGGTGGGCGAGGGCGGGGCCGGGAGGCGGGCGCAGGAGCACGGGCAGGACAAGCCGCTCAAGTGCTCGGTCTGCGCCAAGGGCTTCAAGTACCGCTACGGGCTGGAGCGCCACGAGTGCACCCACCGCACCGAGCGCCCGTTCAAGTGCCCGTCCTGCGCCAAGGGCTTCAAGCACTCGTCGGGGCTGGTGAACCACCAGCGCATCCACGCCGGCGGGCGACCCTACCAGTGCCCGGTCTGCGCCAAGACCTTCAAGTACCGGTACTGCCTGGCGCGGCACGAGTGCGTCCACACGCAGGAGAGGCCGCACGCCTGCCCGTCCTGCGCCAAGGCCTTCAAGCACCCGTCGGGGCTGGTCAAACACCAGCGGGTGCACACCAGGACCAGGCCGTTCACCTGCCCGGTGTGCGGGGCTGGCTTCACCCACCCCTCCATCCTCCGCCGGCACCAGGTGGTGCACTCCGAGGACCGGCCAATCCGCTGTGAGGACTGCGGCCGGGGCTTCTACTACCCGTCGGCGCTCAGGAAACACCAGCTGAGCCACGGCAAGCGGGCGGAGGAGCGGCCGCCCTACCTCAGGACCTGCCGGCCCGGCGACGAGCCGAGCGTGCCCGACCTGAAGCCCTGCAAGTGCTCCGAGTGCGGCAAAGCCTTCAAGAAGTCCTCGGACCTGGTGATGCACCAGCGGGTCCACACCGGGGAGCGACCGTACGTCTGTGCCCTGTGCGGCAAGGGCTTCAAGCAGCCGTCGGGGCTGATCCGGCACCGGATCGTCCACACCGGCGAACGGCCCTTCAAGTGCTCGGTGTGTGACAAGAGCTTCACCATCCTCTGCACTCTGCGCAAGCACCAGCGTCTGCACACGGGCGAGAAACCCTTCCAGTGCCCGGACTGTGGGCAGCGCTTCACCCAGTCCCACCACCTGGTGTCCCATCGGCGGATACACACGGGCGAGAAACCCTTCGTCTGCCCGGTCTGTGCCAAGGGCTTCAAGCAGCCCTACCAGCTGGTGGAGCACCGGCGGGTCCACACGGGTGAGAGGCCGTTCCTGTGCACCGTTTGCGGCCGGGGATTCATCCAGTCTTCTCACCTCAAGACTCACCAGCACCTCCACACCGGGGAGAGGCCGTTCAAGTGCGAGTCCTGCGGTAAAGGCTTCATCCTCTCGTCTCACCTCATCAAACACCAGCGCACGCACGCCAAAGATACCTTCTAAACGGGTGCGCCCAGAGCCAACCGAGAGAACGTCGACTCCCCCCCCCAGCACCAACCGGGAGATCACCGAGAGACACTGGGAGGTCACCGAGAGATCACTGACTCCCCCCAGCACCAACCGGGAGATCACCGAGAGACACTGGGAGGTCACCGAGAGATCACTGACTCCCCCCAGCACCAACCGGGAGATCACCGAGAGACACTGGGAGGTCACCGAGAGATCACCGACTCCCCCCAGCACCACCCGGGAGATCACCGAGAGACACTGGGAGGTCACCGAGAGATCACTGACTCCCCCCAGCACCAACCGGGAGATCACCGAGAGACACTGGGAGGTCACCGAGAGATCACCGACTCCCCCCAGCACCAACCGGGAGATCACCGAGAGACACTGGGAGGTCACCGAGAGATCACCGACTCCCCCCAGCACCAACCGGGAGATCACCGAGAGACACTGGGAGGTCACCGAGAGATCACCGACTCCCCCCAGCACCAACCGAGAGATCACCGACTCCCCCCAGCGCCAACCGAGAGATCACCGACTCCCCCCAGCGCCAACCGAGAGATCACCGACTCCCCCCAGCGCCAACCGAGAGATCACCGACTCCCCCAGCACCAACCGAGAGATCTCCGACTCCCCCCAGCACCAACCGAGAGATCACCGACTCCCCCCAGCGCCAACCGAGAGATCACCGACTCCCCCCAGCGCCAACCGAGAGATCACCGACTCCCCCAGCACCAACCGAGAGATCACCGACTCCCCCCAGCACCAACCGAGAGATCACCGAGAGACACTGGGAAATCACCGAGAGATCACCGACTCCCCCCAGCGCCAACCGAGAGATCACCGAGAGACACTGGGAAATCACCGAGAGATCACCGACTCCCCCCAGCACCAACCGAGAGATCACCGAGAGACACTGGGAGGTCACCGAGAGATCACCGACTCCCCCCAGCACCAACCGGGAGATCACCGACTCCCCCCAGCACCAACCGGGAGATCACCGACTCCCCCCAGCGCCAACCGAGAGATCACCGACTCCCCCCACACCAACCGAGAGATCACCGAGAGACACTGGGAAATCACCGAGAGATCACCGACTCCCCCCAGCACCAACCGGGAGATCACCGAGAGATCACCGAGAGACACTGGGAGGTCACCGAGAGATCACCGACTCCCCCCAGCACCAACCGAGAGATCACCGAGAGATCACCGACTCCCCCCAGCACCAACCGAGAGATCACCGACTCCCCCCCAGCGCCAACCGAGAGATCACCGACTCCCCCCAGCACCAACTGAGAGATCACCGACTCCCCCCAGCGCCAACCGAGAGATCACCGAGAGACACTGGGAAATCACCGAGAGATCACCGACTCCCCCCAGCGCCAACCGAGAGATCACCGAGAGACACTGGGAAATCACCGAGAGATCACCGACTCCCCCCAGCACCAACCGAGAGATCACCGAGAGACACTGGGAGGTCACCGAGAGATCACCGACTCCCCCCAGCACCAACCGGGAGATCACCGACTCCCCCCAGCGCCAACCGAGAGATCACCGACTCCCCCCAGCACCAACCGGGAGATCACCGACTCCCCCCAGCGCCAACCGAGAGATCACCGACTCCCCCCAGCACCAACCGAGAGATCACCGAGAGACACTGGGAAATCACCGAGAGATCACCGACTCCCCCCAGCACCAACCGGGAGATCTCCGAGAGATCACCGAGAGACACTGGGAGGTCACCGAGAGATCACCGACTCCCCCCAGCACCAACCGAGAGATCACCGAGAGATCACCGACTCCCCCCAGCACCAACCGAGAGATCACCGACTCCCCCCAGCACCAACCGAGAGATCACCGACTCCCCCCCAGCGCCAACCGAGAGATCACCGACTCCCCCCAGCACCAACCGAGAGATCACCGACTCCCCCCAGCGCCAACCGAGAGATCACCGACTCCCCCCAGCGCCAACCGAGAGATCACCGACTCCCCCCAGAGCCAACCGAGAGATCACCGACTCCCCCCAGCACCAACCGGGAGATCACCGAGAGACACTGGGAGATCACTGAGAGATCACCGACTCCCCCCAGCGCCAACCGAGAGATCACCGAGAGACACTGGGAGATCACTGAGAGATCACCGACTCCCCCCAGCGCCAACCGAGAGATCACCGAGAGACACTGGGAGGTCACCGAGAGATCACCGACTCCCCCCAGCGCCAACCGAGAGATCACCGAGAGACACTGGGAGATCACCGAGAGATCACCGACTCCCCCCAGCACCAACCGAGAGATCACCGAGAGATCACCGACTCCCCCCAGCACCAACCGAGAGATCACCGAGAGACACTGGGAGATCACCGAGAGATCACCGACTCCCCCCAGCACCAACCGAGAGATCACCGACTCCCCCAGCACCAACCGAGAGACACCGGAGAGATCACCAAGAGACACCGGGAGATCACCGAGAGATCACCGACTCCCCCGCACTACACCAACCGAGAGATCACCAGGAGACACTGAGAGATCACCGACTCCCCCGCCATGCACCAACCGAGAGATCACCAGGAGACACCGAGAGATCACCGACTCCCCCGCACTACACCAACCGAGAGATCACCGGGAGACACAGAGAGATCACCGACTCCCCCGCACTACACCAACCGAGAGTTCACCGGGAGACACCGAGAGATCACCGACTCCCCCGCACTACACCAACCGAGAGATTACCGGGAGACACCGAGAGATCACCGACTCCCCCGCCCTGCACCAACCGAGAGATCACCGGGAGACACCGAGAGATCACGACTCCCCCGCACTACACCAACCGAGAGTTCACCGGGAGACACCGAGAGATCACGACTCCCCCGCACTACACCAACCGAGAGTTCACCGGGAGACACCGAGAGATCACCGACTCCCCCGCACTACACCAACCGAGAGATCACCGGGAGACACCGAGAGATCACCGACTCCCCCGCCCTGCACCAACCGAGAGATCACCGGGAGACACCGAGAGATCACCGACTCCCCCGCACTACACCAACCGAGAGATCACCGGGAGACACCGAGAGATCACCGACTCCCCCGCCCTGCACCAACCAAGAGATCACCGGGAGACACTGAGAGATCATGACTCCCCCGGCCTACACCAACCGAGAGATCACCAGGAGACACTGAGAGATCACGACTCCCCCGCACTACACCAACCGAGAGATCACCGGGAGACACCGAGAGATCACGACTCCCCCGCCCTACACCAACCGAGAGTTCACCGGGAGACACAGAGAGATCACGACTCCCCCGCACTACACCAACCGAGAGATCACCGGGAGACACCGAGAGATCACCGACTCCCCCGCACTACACCAACCGAGAGATCACCAGGAGACACTGAGAGATCACCGACTCCCCCGGCCTACACCAACCGAGAGATCACCGGGAGACACTGAGAGATCACCGACTCCCCCGCACTACACCAACCGAGAGTTCACCGGGAGACACCGAGAGATCACGACTCCCCCGCACTACACCAACCGAGGGATCACCGGGAGACACAGAGAGATCACGACTCCCCCGCACTACACCAACCGAGAGTTCACCGGGAGACACCGAGAGATCACGACTCCCCCGCACTACACCAACCGAGAGTTCACCGGGAGACACTGAGAGATCACGACTCCCCCGCCCTACACCAACCGAGGGATCACCGGGAGACACCGAGAGATCACGACTCCCCCGGCCTTCACCAACCGAGAGATCACCGGGAGACACTGAGAGATCACCGACTCCCCCGCACTACACCAACCGAGGGATCACCGGGAGACACTGAGAGATCACAACTCCCCCGCACTACTCCAACCGAGGGATCACCGGGAGACACTGAGAGATCACGACTCCCCCGCACTACACCAACCGAGAGTTCACCGGGAGACACCGAGAGATCACCGACTCCCCCGCACTACACCAACCGAGAGTTCACCGGGAGACACTGAGAGATCACGACTCCCCCGCACTACACCAACCGAGAGTTCACTGGGAGACACTGAGAGATCACGACTCCCCCGCCCTACACCAACCGAGAGTTCACCGGGAGACACTGAGAGATCACGACTCCCCCGCCCTGCAGCAACCGAGAGATCACCGGGAGACACTGAGAGATCACCGACTCCCCCGCACTACACCAACCGAGGGATCACCGACTCCCCCGCCCTACACCAACCGAGAGTTCACCGGGAGACACTGAGAGATCACGACTCCCCCGCCCTACACCAACCGAGAGATCACCAGGAGACACCGAGAGATCACGACTCCCCCGCCCTACACCAACCGAGAGATCACCGGGAGACACTGAGAGATCACGACTCCCCCGCCCTACACCAACCGAGAGATCACCGGGAGACACTGAGAGATCACGACTCCCCCGCCCTACACCAACCGAGGGATCACCGGGAGACACCGAGAGATCACGACTCCCCCGCCCTACACTAACCGTACGAAAGCTCTTTGGGAACAGTCTTGCCTCAGTGTAACAATGATGCACGTCCATAAGGTGGTGAAAGTGGAGCGGAGCCAGCCAATGGGAGACTCGGTGTACCGGGTAGCCAGTGTCACCTGGTAACCGGGGGAGGAGCCAGCCAATGGGAGACTCGGTGTACCGGGTAGACAGTGTTACCTGGTAACCGGGGGAGGAGCCAGCCAATGGGAAACTCGGTGTTACCGGGTAGACAGTGTTACCTGGTAACTGGGGGAGGAGCCAGCCAATGGGAGACTCGGTGTTACCGGGTAGACAGTGTTACCTGGTAACTGGGGGAGAAGCCAGCCAATGGCAGACTCGGTGTTACCGGGGAGACAGTGTCACCTGGTAACCGGGTGAGGAGCCAGCCAATGGGAGACTCGGTGTACCGGGGAGACAATGTCACCTGGTAACCGGGGGAGGAGCCAGCCAATGGGAGACTCGGTGTTACCGGGGAGACAGTGTCACCTGGTAACCGGGAAAGGGGCCAGCCAATGGGTGACATGGTGTTACCGGGTAGACAGTGTCACCTGGTAACCGGGGGAGGAGCCAGCCAACGGGAGACACGGTGTTACCGGGGAGACCGTGTCACCTGGTAACCGGGGGAGGAGCCAGCCAACGGGAGACACGGTGTTACCGGGGAGACAGTGTCACCTGGTAACCGGGGGAGGAGCCAGCTAATGGGAGACTCGGTGTTACCGGGGAGACAGTGTCACCTGGTAACCGGGTGAGGAGCCAGCCAATGGGTGACACGATGTTACCGGGGAAACAGTGTCACCTGGTAACCGGGGGAGGAGCCAGCCAATGGGAGACTCGGTGTACCTGGTAGACAGTGTCACCTGGTAACCGGGGGAGGAGCCAGCCAATGGGAGACTCGGTGTACCGGGGAGACAGTGTTACCTGGTAACCGGGGGAGGAGCCAGCCAATGGGAGACACGGTGTTACCGGGGAGACAGTGTCACATGGTAACCGGGTGAGGAGCCAGCCAATGGGAGACACAGTGTTACCGGGGAGACAGTGTCACCTGGTAACCGGGGGAGGAGCCAGCCAATGGGAGACTCGGTGTACCGGGGAGACAGTGTCACCTGGTAACCGGGTGAGGAGCCAACCAATGGGAGACTCGGTGTTACCGGGGAGACAGTGTCACCTGGTAACCGGGTGAGGAGCCAACCAATGGGAGACACAGTGTTACCGGGGAGACAGTGTCACCTGGTAACCGGGGGAGGAGCCAGCCAATGGGAGACACAGTGTTACTGGGTAGACAGTGTCACCTGGTAACCGGGGGAGGAGCCGGCCAATGGGAGACACAGTGTTACCGGGGAGACAGTGTCACCTGGTAACCGGGGGAGGCGCCAGCGAATGGGAGACACGGTGTTACCGGGGAGACAGTGTCACCTGGTGAGCGGGCGAGGAGCCAGCCAATGGGAGACACAGTGTTACCGGGGAGACAGTGTCACCTGGTAACCGGGGGAGGCGCCAGCGAATGGGAGACACGGTGTTACCGGGGAGACAGTGTCACCTGGTGAGCGGGCGAGGAGCCAGCCAATGGGAGACACAGTGTTACCGGGGAGACAGTGTCACCTGGTAACAGGAGGCAGGACCGCAGGTCAACATTATTTTCCATTGATTGAAGACACGAATTCATCGGATGAAAGGACTGTTGATGAACTCAAACACTGACCTTAGTCTCTGTGTCTTGCAGCCTCTGTCCCACTCACGTAAGAATTTCTAGACATAAGAAATGGCCATTGGCTTGAAGAGATTAAACCAACTCGATACACCTTCGCCCCACACCCCTCACTCCCACCTTCTCCCCGTACCCCACATCCCTCACTCCCACCTTCTCCCCGTACCCCACATCCCTCACTCCCACCTTCTCCCCGTACCCCACATCCCTCACCCCCACCTTCTCCCCGTATCCCCACATCCCTCACTCCCACCTTCTCCCCGTACCCCACATCCCTCACTCCCACCTTCTCCCCGTACCCCACATCCCTCACTCCCACCTTCTCCCCGTACCCCACATCCCTCACCCCCACCTTCTCCCCGTATCCCCACATCCCTCACTCCCACCTTCTCCCCGTACCCCACATCCCTCACTCCCACCTTCTCCCCGTACCCCACATCCCTCACCCCCACATTCTCCCCGTACCCCACATCCCTCACCCCCACCTTTTCCCCGTATCCCTCACTCCCACCTTCTCCCCGTACCCCACATCCCTCACCCCCACCTTCTCCCAGTATCCCACATCCCTCACCCCCACCTTCTCCCCGTACCCCACATCCCTCACCCCCACCTTCTCCCAGTATCCCACATCCCTCACCCCCACCTTCTCCCCGTACCCCACATCCCTCACCCCCACCTTCTCCCAGTATCCCACATCGCTCAACCCCATCTCTCTCCTCAAACTCTAGTTGCCCTTGGTCTCCCCAGACTGGGTCCTTCTCAGTGTCCTGGTGATTTATCCCAGGTCTTGGGTTACCAAGTTCCCCCGACAACCCTTCATTCTCCCAACTTGCTCATTTTAACCCGTGCCCCATGAGCTTGACGGCAGAAACCACTGGGAACCGGACCCCCCACCCTCAACCCCCCCCCACACACACCCTACTTAAATATTATGGGATGGGTCATGTCCTCCTCTGCTCTTTGCTCTGTCCCAATGTTGACCCTGATGGCTCAACTCTCTAAGTTGCTCCGTCTGTCTCTCTCGCTCTCCCTCCGTCTCTCTCTCTCTCGCTCTCCCTCCGTCTCTCACCCTCTGTCTGTCTCTCCCTCTCCCCCCATCTCTCTCCCTCCGTCCCTGACTCCCATTCGACAAGGTTCTGCATGAGAGACTGTTAACAAAAATGAGAGTGCATGGAATTGGAGGCAACTTACTGACACGGGTAGGGAATTGGTTTGGAGCTCGGAGACAGAGAGTAGGGATAATGGGTACATACTTAAACTGACAGAATGGTTTCCCCCAGGGATCTGAACTGGGGTCTCAGCTTTTCACTATATTTATAAATTACTTCGATGGATGAATAGAGAGCCCTATATCCAAGTTTGCTGACAACACCAAGTTAGGAGGCACAGTAAACGCTGGAGATGGGAGTGGAAAGTTGCAAAGAATAGTAACGGAGAAACTATTTCCTCTGGTGGGGGGAGTCCAGAACAAGGGGGGCAGAACCTTAAAATTAGAGTCAGGCCGTTCAGGGGTGATATCAGGAAACATTTCTTCACACAAAGGGGAGTGGGAATCTGGAACTCTCTCCCCAAAAAGCTGCTGAGGCTGGGGGACAATTGAAAATTTCAAAACTGAGATTGATAGATTTTTGTTAGGCCAAGGTTATAAAGGGTTACAGAACCGAGGAGGGTAAATGGATTCAACCATGATCGAATTCAATGGCAGAACAGGCTCAAGGGGCTGAATGGCCTCCTGTTCTTGTGTTCATCTCTCCCCTTCACACTCTCTCCCTCTCGCTGTCACTCCCTCTCTGTCTCTCTCACACGCTCTCCGTCCCTCTCTTTCACTCTCTCTGTCTCTGTCACTCCCTCTCCGACACTCCCTCTCTCTCTGTCCCTCTCTCTCTTTCTCTGTCCCTCTCTTTCACTCTCTCTCTCTTTCTGTCCCTCTCTCTCTTTCTCTGTCCCTCTCTTTCACTTTCTCTGTCCCTCTCCTTCACTCTCTCTGTCCCTTTCACTCTGTCTCTCTCTCTCTCACTCTCTTTCACTGTCCCTCTCTTTCACTTTCTTTCTGTCCCTCTCTTTCACGCTCTCACTCTGTCTCTCACTCTCTTTCGCTCTGTCCCTCTCCGTCCCTCTCTTTCATTCTTTCTTTCTTTCTGTCCCTCTCTTTCACTCTCTCTGTCCCTTTCACTCTGTCTCTCTCTCTCACTCTCTGTCTCTCACTCTCTTTCACTCTGTCCCTCTCTCTCCGTCCCTGTCTTTCACTCTTTCTCTCTTTCTGTCCCTCTCTCTCTTTCACTTTCTCTCTCTCTCTCTGTCCCTTTCACTCTGTCCCTCTCTCTCCGTCCCTCTCTTTCTCTCTCTGTCCCTCTCTCTGTCCCTTCCACTCCCTCTCTTACAATCTCACTCTCTGTCTCTCTCTCTCACTCTCTGTCTCGTCCCTGTCACCCTCTTTCACCCTCTCTCTCACTGTCCCTCTCTTTCACTCTCTCTCGCTGTCCCTCTCTTTCACTCTCTCTCGCTGTCCCTCTCTTTCACTCTCTCTCGCTGTCCCTCTCTTTCACTCTCTCTCGCTGTCCCTCTCTTTCACTCTCTCTCGCTGTCCCTCTCTTTCACTCTCTCTCTCTGTCCCTCTCTTTCACTCTCTCTCGCTGTCCCTCTCTTTCACTCTCTCTCGCTGTCCCTCTCTTTCACTCTCTCGCTGTCCCTCTCTTTCACTCTCTCGCTGTCCCTCTCTTTCACTCTCTCGCTGTCCCGCTCTTTCACTCTCTCTCGCTGTCCCTCTCTTTCACTCTCTCGCTGTCCCTCTCTTTCACTCTCTCGCTGTCCCTCTCTTTCACTCTCTCGCTGTCCCTCTCTTTCACTCTCTCGCTGTCCCGCTCTTTCACTCTCTCTCTGTCCCTCTCTTTCACTCTCTCTCGCTGTCCCTCTCTTTCACTCTCTCTCGCTGTCCCTCTCTTTCACTCTCTCTCGCTGTCCCTCTCTTTCACTCTCTCTCGCTGTCCCTCTCTTTCACTCTCTCTCGCTGTCCCGCTCTTTCACTCTCTCTCGCTGTCCCTCTCTTTCACTCTCTCTCGCTGTCCCTCTCTTTCTCTCTCGCTGTCCCTCTCTTTCTCTCTCGCTGTCTCTCTCTTTCACTCTCTCTCGCTGTCCCTCTCTTTCACTCTCTCTCGCTGTCCCTCTCTTTCACTCTCTCGCTGTCCTTCTCTTTCACTCTCTCTCGCTGTCCCTCTCTTTCACTCTCTCTCGCTGTCCCTCTCTTTCACTCTCTCGCTGTCCCTCTCTTTCACTCTCTCTCGCTGTCCCTCTCTTTCACTCTCTCGCTGTCCCTCTCTTTCACTCTCTCGCTGTCCCTCTCTTTCACTCTCTCTCTCTGTCCCGCTCTTTCACTCTCTCTCTCTGTCCCGCTCTTTCACTCTCTCTCTCTGTCCCTCTCTTTCACTCTCTCTCGCTGTCCCTCTCTTTCACTCTCTCTCGCTGTCCCTCTCTTTCACTCTCTCGCTGTCCCTCTCTTTCACTCTCTCTCGCTGTCCCTCTCTTTCACTCTCTCGCTGTCCCTCTCTTTCACTCTCTCTCGCTGTCCCTCTCTTTCACTCTCTCTCGCTGTCCCTCTCTCTCGCTGTCCCTCTCTTTCACTCTCTCTCGCTGTCCCTCTCTTTCACTCTCTCGCTGTCCCTCTCTTTCACTCTCTCGCTGTCCCTCTCTTTCACTCTCTCTCGCTGTCCCTCTCTTTCACTCTCTCTCACTGTCCCTCTCTTTCACTCTCGCTGTCCCTCTCTTTCACTCTCTCTCGCTGTCCCTCTCTTTCACTCTCTCGCTGTCCCTCTCTTTCACTCTCTCTCGCTGTCCCTCTCTTTCACTCTCTCTCGCTGTCCCTCTCTTTCACTCTCTCGCTGTCCCTCTCTTTCACTCTCTCTCGCTGTCCCTCTCTTTCACTCTCTCGCTGTCCCTCTCTTTCACTCTCTCGCTGTCCCTCTCTTTCACTCTCTCTCTCTGTCCCGCTCTTTCACTCTCTCTCTCTGTCCCGCTCTTTCACTCTCTCTCTCTGTCCCTCTCTTTCACTCTCTCTCGCTGTCCCTCTCTTTCACTCTCTCTCGCTGTCCCTCTCTTTCACTCTCTCGCTGTCCCTCTCTTTCACTCTCTCTCGCTGTCCCTCTCTTTCACTCTCTCGCTGTCCCTCTCTTTCACTCTCTCTCGCTGTCCCTCTCTTTCACTCTCTCTCGCTGTCCCTCTCTCTCGCTGTCCCTCTCTTTCACTCTCTCTCGCTGTCCCTCTCTTTCACTCTCTCGCTGTCCCTCTCTTTCACTCTCTCTCGCTGTCCCTCTCTTTCACTCTCTCTCGCTGTCCCTCTCTTTCACTCTCTCTCGCTGTCCCTCTCTTTCACTCTCTCTCGCTGTCCCTCTCTTTCACTCTCTCTCTCTGTCCCTCTCTTTCACTCTCTCTCGCTGTCCCTCTCTTTCACTCTCTCTCGCTGTCCCTCTCTTTCACTCTCTCGCTGTCCCTCTCTTTCACTCTCTCTCGCTGTCCCTCTCTTTCACTCTCTCTCGCTGTCCCTCTCTTTCACTCTCTCTCGCTGTCCCGCTCTTTCACTCTCTCTCTCTGTCCCTCTCTTTCACTCTCTCTCGCTGTCCCTCTCTTTCACTCTCTCTCTCTGTCCCGCTCTTTCACTCTCTCTCACTGTCCCTCTCTTTCACTCTCTCTCGCTGTCCCTCTCTTTCACTCTCTCTCGCTGTCCCTCTCTCTCGCTGTCCCTCTCTTTCACTCTCTCTCGCTGTCCCTCTCTTTCACTCTCTCTCGCTGTCCCTCTCTTTCACTCTCTCTCGCTGTCCCTCTCTTTCACTCTCTCTCGCTGTCCCTCTCTCTCGCTGTCCCTCTCTTTCACTCTCTCTCGCTGTCCCTCTCTTTCACTCTCTCGCTGTCCCTCTCTTTCACTCTCTCTCTCTGTCCCGCTCTTTCACTCTCTTGCTGTCCCTCTCTTTCACTCTCTCTCACTGTCCCTCTCTTTCACTCTCTCTCGCTGTCCCTCTCTTTCACTCTCTCGCTGTCCCTCTCTTTCACTCTCTCTCGCTGTCCCTCTCTTTCACTCTCTCTCGCTGTCCCTCTCTTTCACTCTCTCTCGCTGTCCCTCTCTTTCACTCTCTCTCGCTGTCCCTCTCTTTCACTCTCTCTCGCTGTCCCTCTCTTTCACTCTCTCTCGCTGTCTCTCTCTTTCACTCTCTCTCGCTGTCCCTCTCTTTCACTCTCTTGCTGTCCCTCTCTCTCTTTCTCTTTCTCTCGCTGTCCCTCTCTATCTCTCTCTCTCTGTCTCTCTGTTTGTCCAACTCTCTCTGTCTGTCCAACTCTCTCTGTCTGTCCGACTCTTTCACTCTCTCTCTCTCTGTCTGTCCAACTCTCTCTCTCTGTCTGTCCGACTCTTTCACTCTCTCTCTGTCTGTCCGACTCTTTCTCTCTCTCTCTCTCTGTCTCTCCGACTCTTTCTCTCTCTCTGTCCGACTCTTTCACTCTCTCTCTCTCTGTCCCTCTCTGTCTCTGTTCCTCTCTTTCACTCTCTCTTTCTCTCTCTCTCCTTCCGTCCCTTTCTCTCTCACACTCTGTCTCTCAGGTCCTCTCTCTCACACTCTGGGGATCTTTGAGTGAGCAATATGATGGTGAGATGGGCCGAGGATATTCCCGTCAGAAGCCAGGCGACGTTCGGCCCTGAAGGAAACACTGAGTGGCAATGAGCTCAGATATTTGACACTACAGGAGAATCTCTCACAAACCAGTTTAAAAGTGAGTTTTTAGCTTAGAGCAGTATTGTACCAACTGCATGCTGTGTAGATTTATACTGAGCCCGAGTCTGTGACGAAAATGTCATCTGTCAATGTGGTAAATAAAGTATCGCAGACTCTCTAGTCTCCGAGTGCAGTCTGTGACGATCAATCACACCGGGTACAGTCTGAATATCACTCACACCAGGGACAGTCTGAATATCACTCACACCGGAGACAGTCTGAATATCACTCACACCGGAGACAGTCTGAATATCACTCACACCGGGGACAGTCTGAATATCACTCACACCGGGGACAGTCTGAATATCACTCACACCGGGGACAGTCTGAATATCACTCACACCGGAGACAGTCTGAATATCACTCACACCGGAGACAGTCTGAATATCACTCACACCGGGGACAGTCTGAATATCACTCACACCGGGGACAGTCTGAATATCACTCACACCGGGGACAGTCTGTGAATATCAATCACACCGGGGACAGTCTGAATATCACTCACACCGGGGACAGTCTGAATATCACTCACACCGGGGACAGTCTGAATATCACTCACACCTGGGACAGTCTGAATATCACTCACACCGGGGACAGTCTGAATATCACTCACACCTGGGACAGTCTGAATATCACTCACACCGGGGACAGTCTGAATATCAATCACACCGGGGACAGTCTGAATATCACTCACACCGGGGACAGTCTGAATATCACTCACACCGGGGACAGTCTGAATATCAATCACACAGGGGACAGTCTGAATATCAATCACACCGGGGACAGTCTGAATATCAATCACACAGGGGACAGTCTGAATATCAATCACACCGGGGACAGTCTGAATATCACTCACACCGGGGACAGTCTGAATATCACTCACACCGGGGACAGTCTGAATATCACTCACACCGGGGACAGTCTGAATATCACTCACACCGGGGACAGTCTGAATATCACTCACACCGGGGACAGTCTGAATATCACTCACACCGGGGACAGTCTGAATATCACTCACACCGGGGACAGTCTGAATATCACTCACACGGGGGACAGTCTGAATATCTCACACCGGGGACAGTCTGAATATCACTCACACCGGGGACAGTCCGAATATCACTCACACCGGGGACAGTCCGAATATCACTCACACCGGGGACAGTCCGAATATCACTCACACCGGGGACAGTCCGAATATCACTCACACAGGGGACAGTCCGAATATCACTCACACCGGGTACAGTCTGAATATCACTCACACCGGGGACAGTCTGTGAATATCACTCACACCGGGGACAGTCTGAATATCACTCACACCGGGGACAGTCTGAATATCACTCACACCGGGGACAGTCTGAATATCACTCACACCGGGGACAGTCTGTGAATATCACTCACACCGGGGACAGTCTGAATATCACTCACACCGGGGACAGTCTGAATATCACTCACACCGGGGACAGTCTGAATATCACACACCGGGGACAGTCTGAATATCACTCACACCGGGGACAGTCTGAATATCACTCACACCGGGGACAGTCCGAATATCACTCACACCGGGGACAGTCCGAATATCACTCACACCGGGTACAGTCTGAATATCACTCACACCGGGTACAGTCTGAATATCACTCACACTGGGGACAGTCCGAATATCACTCACACCGGGTACAGTCTGAATATCACTCACACCGGGGACAGTCTGAATATCACTCACACCGGGGACAGTCTGTGAATATCACTCACACCGGGGACAGTCTGAATATCACTCACACCGGGGACAGTCCGAATATCACTCACACCGGGTACAGTCTGAATATCACTCACACCAGGGACAGTCTGAATATCACTCACACCGGGGACAGTCTGAATATCACTCACACCGGGGACAGTCTGAATATCACTTAGACCGGCTGCAGTCTGAATATCACTCACACCGGGGACAGTCAGAATATCACTCACACCGGGGACAGTCTGAATATCAATCACACCGGGGACAGTCTGAATATCATCAACACCGGGGACAGTCTGAATATCACTCACACTGGGGACAGTCAGAATATCACTCACACCGGGGACAGTCAGAATATCACTCACACCGGGGACAGTCTGAATATCACTCACACCGGGGACAGTCAGAATATCACTCACACCGGGGACAGTCTGAATATCACTCACACCGGGGACAGTCTGAATATCACTCACACCGGAGACAGTCTGTGAATATCACTCACACCAGGGACAGTCTGAATATCAGTCACACCGGGGACAGTCTGAATATCACTCACACCGGGGACAGTCTGAATATCAATCACACCGGGGACAGTCTGTGAATATCACTCACACCGGGGACAGTCTGAATATCACTCACACCGGGGACAGTCTGAATATCACTCACACCGGAGACAGTCTGAATATCACTCACACCGGGGACAGTCAGAATATCACTCACACCGGGGACAGTCAGAATATCACTCACACCGGGGCCAGTCAGAATATCAATCAAACAGGGATTAGTTTTGGATTAATACAGGACTATAAAGAGAGAGAGCGGCAGTGGGATTAGTTTTAGATTGATACAGTGGTATGGGGAGAAAGAGGCCGAATGGAATCAGTTTGGGATTAATGCAGGACTATGCGAGAGAGAGAGGGGGACAGTGGGATTAATTTGGGGTTGATACAGGAGTATGGGGAGAGAGTGGGGCAGTGGGATTAGTTTTGGATTGATACAGGACTATGGGGAGAGAGTGGGGCAGTGGGACTAGTTTTGGATTAATACACGGCCATGGGGTGAGAGTGGGGCAGTAGGATTAGATTGGGTTTGATACAGGACTATGGGGAGAGTGTGGGGCAGTGGGATTAGTTTGGGATTGATACAGAACTATGGGGAGAGAGTGGGGCAGTGGGATTAGTTTGGGATTGATACAGGGCTATGGGGAGAGAGTGGGGCAGTGGGATTAGTTTGGGATTGATACAGGACTATGGGGAGAGAGTGGGGCAGTGGGATTAGTTTGGGATTGATACAGGGCTATGGGGAGAGAGTGGGGCAGTGGGATTAGTTTGGGGATTCATACAGGGCGATGGGGAGAGAGTGGGACAGTGGGATTAATTTGGGGATTGATACAGGGCTATGGGGAGTGGGGCAGTGGGATTAGTTTGGGGTTGTTACAGGGTTATGGGGAGAGAGTGGGATAGCGGGATAAATTTGGGGATAGGTACAGGGCTTTGGGGAGAGAATGGGACAGTGGGATCAATTTGTTGGATTGATACAGGACGATGGGGAGAGAGTGGGGCAGTGGGATTAGTTTTGGATTAACACAGGACTATGGGGAGAGAGTGCGACAGTGGGATTAATTTGGGGATTGATACAGGGCTATGGGAAGTGGGATAGTGGGATTAATTTGGGGATTGATACAGGGCTATGGGGAGGGAGCGGGGCAGTGGGATTAGTTTGGGATTGATACAGGGCTATGGGGAGAGAGTGGGACAGTGGGATTAATATGGGGATTGATACAGGGCTATGGGGAGTGGGGCAGTGGGATTAGTTTGGGGTTGTTACAGGGTTATGGGGAGAGAGTGGGATAGCGGGATAAATTTGGGGATAGGTACAGGGCTTTGGGGAGAGAATGGGACAGTGGGATCAATTTGTTGGATTGATACAGGACGATGGGGAGAGAGTGGGGCAGTGGGATTAGTTTTGGATTAACACAGGACTATGGGGAGAGAGTGCGACAGTGGGATTAATTTGGGGATTGATACAGGGCTATGGGAAGTGGGATAGTGGGATTAATTTGGGGATTGATACAGGGCTATGGGGAGGGAGCGGGGCAGTGGGATTAGTTTGGGATTGATACAGGGCTATGGGGAGAGAGTGGGACAGTGGGATTAATATGGGGATTGACACAGGTCTATGGGGAGAGAGTGGGACAGTGGGATTAATTTGGGTTTGATACAGGGCTGTGGGGAGAGGGTGGGGCAGTGGGATTAGTTTGGGTTTGATACAGGGCTATGGAGATAGAGTGGGGCAGTGGGATTAATTTGGGGATTGATACAGGGCTATGGAGAGAGTGTGGGACAGTGGGATTAATTTGGTGATTGATACAGGACTATGGGGAGAGAGTGGTGTAGTGCGATTAATTTGGGGATTGATACAGGGCTATGGGGAGAGAGTTGGGCAGTGGGATTAGTTTGGGGATTCACACAGGGCTGTGGGGAGAGAGTGGGACAGTGGGATTAATCTGGGGATTGATACAGGGCTATGGGGAGAGAGTGGGACAGTGGGATTAATTTGTGGATTGATACAGGACTATGGGGAGAGTGTGGGGCAGTGGGGTTAATTTGGGGATTGATACTGGGCTATGGGGAGAGTGTGGGACAGTGGGATTAGTTTGGGTTTGATACAGGGCTGTGGAGAGTGGGGCAGTGGGATTAATTTGGGATTGATACAGGACTATGGGGAAAGAGTGGGCCAGTGGGATAAATTTGGGGATTGATACAGGGCTATGGGGAGAATGTGGGACAGTGGGATTAATTTGGGGATTGATGCAGGACGATGGGGAGAGAGTGGGTCAGTGGGATTAGTTTGGGATTGATACAGGGCTATGGGGAGAGAGTGCGACAGTGGGATTAATTTGTGGATTGATACAGGACTATGGGGAGAGAGTGGGACAGTGGGATTAATTTGTGGATTTATACAGGGCTTTGGGGAGAGAGTGGGACAGTGGGATTAATTTGTGGATTGATACAGGACTATGGGGAGAGAGTGGGACAGTGGGATTAGTTTTGGATTAACACAGGACTATGGGGAGAGAGTGGGACAGTGGGATTAGTTTGGGATTGATACAGGGCTATGGGGAGAGAGTGCGACAGTGGGATTAATTTGGGGATTGATACAGGACTATGGGGAGAGAGTGGGGCAGTGGGATTAGTTTAGGTTTGATACAGGGCTGTGGGGAGAGGGTGGGGCAGTGGGATTAGTTTGGGTTTGATACTGGGCTATGGAGATAGAGTGGGGCAGTGGGATTAATTTGGGATTGATACAGGGCTATGGGGAGAGTGTGGGACAGTGGGATTATTTTGGGGATTGATACACGGCTATGGGGAGTGGGACAGTGGGATTAATTTGGGGATTGATTCAGGGCTATGGGGAGAGAGTGGGACAGTGGGATTAATTTGGGGATTGATTCAGGGCTATGGGGAGAGAGTGGGGCAGTGGGATTAGTTTTTGATTAATACAGGACTATGTGGAGAGAGTGGGGCAGTGGGATTAGTTTGGGATTGATACAGGACGATGGGGAGAAAGTGGGACAGTGGGATTAATTTGGGGATTGATACAGGGCTATGGGGAGAGAGTGGGGCAGTGGGATTAGTTTGGGATTAATACAGGACTATGGGGAGAGAGTGGGACAGTGCGATTAATTTGGGGATTGATACAGGGCTATGGGGAGAGAGTGGGACAGTGGGATTGGTTTGGGATTAATACAGGGTTTTGGGGAGAGAGTGGGACAGTGGGATAAATTTGGGGATTGATACAGGGCTTTGGGGAGAGAGTGGGACAGTGGGATTAATTTGTTGGATTGATACAGGGCTGTGGGGAGAGGGTGGGGCAGTGGGATTAGTTTGGGTTTGATACAGGGCTATGGGGAGAGAGTGGGACAGTGGGATTAATTTGGGATTGATACATGGCTATGGGGAGAGTGTGGGACAGTGGGATTAATTTGGTGATTGATACAGGACTATGGGGAGAGAGTGGGGAAGTGGGATTAGTTTGGGATTAATACAGGGCTGTGGGGAGAGAGTGGGACAGTGGGATTAATCTGGGGATTGATCCAGGTCTATGGGGAGAGAGTGGGACAGTGGGATTAATTTGGGGATTGATGCAGGGCTATGGGGAGAGAGTGGGACAGTGGGATTAATTTGGGGATTGATTCAGGGCTATGGGGAGAGAGTGGGGCAGTGGGATTAGTTTGGGATTGATACAGGACTATGGGGAGAGAGTGGGGCAGTGGGATTAGTTTTAGATTGATCCAGGGCTATGGGGAGAGAGTGGGCACTGGGATTGGTTTGGGATTAATACAGGGTTATGGGGAGAAAGTGGGACAGTGGGATAAATTTGGGGATTGATACAGGGCTATGGGGAGAGAGTGGGGCAGTGGGATTAGTTTTGGATTAATACAGGACTATGGGGAGAGTGTGGGACAGTGGGATTAATTTGGGGATTGATACAGGGCTATGGGGAGAGAGTGGGACAGTGGGATTAATTTGGGGATTGATACAGGGCTATGGGGAGAGAGCGGGGCAGTGGGATTATTTTGGGATTGAGACAGGGCTATGGGGAGAGAGCGGGGTAGTGGGATTAGTTTGGGATTGATACAGGGCTATGGGGAGTGGGTGGGACAGTGGGATTATTTTGGGATTGATACAGGGCTATGGGGAGAGAGTGGGGCAGTGGGATTAATTTGGGGATTGATTCGGGGCTGTGGGGAGAGAGTGGGGCAGTGTGATTAGTTTTAGATTGATACAGGACTATGGGGAGAGAGTGGGACAGTGGGATTAGTTTGGGGATTCATACAGGGCTATGGGGAGAGAGTGGGACAGTGGGATTAATTTGGGGATTGATACAAGGCTATGGGGAGAGAGTGGGGCAGTGGGATTAGTTTGGGGATTCATACAGGGCTATGGGGAGAGAGTGGGACAGTGGGATTAATTTGGGGATTGAGACAGGGCTATGGGGAGGGAGCGCGGCAGTGGGATTAGTTTGGGATTGATACAGGGCTGTGGGGAGAGAGTGGGACAATGGGATTAATATGGGGATTGATACAGGGCTATGGGGAGTGGGGTAGTGGGATTAGTTTGGGGATTGATACAGGACTCTGGGGAAAGAGTGGGGCAGTGGGATTTGTTTGGGATTGATGCAGGGCTTTGGGGAGAGAGTGGGGCTGTGGGATTAGTTTGGGGATTGATACAGGACTATGGGGAGAGAGTGCGGCAGTGGGACTAGTTTTGGATTGATACAGGGTTATGAGGAGAGAGTGGGCCAGTGGGATTAGTTTGGGATTGATACACAGACTATGCGGAGAGAGTGAGGCAGTGGGATTAGTTTTGGATGGATACAGGACTATGGGGAGAGCACGGTGCAGTGGGATTAGTTTGGGATTGATACAGGGCTATGGGGAGAGAGTGGGACAGTGGGATTAGTTTTTGATTAATACAGGACTATGGGGAGAGAGTGGGGCGGTGGGATTAGTTTTGGATTAATACAGGACGAAGTGGAGATGGTGGGGCATTGGGATTAGTTTGGGGATTGATACAGGGCTATGGGGAGAGAGTGGGGCAGTGGGATTTGTTTTGGATTAATACAGGACTATGGGGAGAGTGTGGGGCAGTGGGGTTAATTTGGGGATTGATACAGGGCGATGGGGAGAGAGTGGGACAGTGGGATTGGTTTGGGATTAATACAGGACTATGGGGAGAGAGTGGGGCAGTGCGATTAATTTGGGGATTGATACAGGGCTATGGGGAGAGAGTGGGACAGTGGGATTGGTTTGGGATTAATACAGGGTTATGGGGAGAAAGTGGGACAGTGGGATAAATTTGAGGATTGATACAGGGCTATGGGGAGAGAGTGGGGCAGTGGGATTAGTTTTTGATTAATACAGGACTATGGGGAGAGTGTGGGACAGTGGGATTAATTTGGGGATTGATACAGGGCTATGGGGAGAGAGTGGGACAGTGGGATTAATTTCGGGATTGATACAGGGCTATGGGGAGAGAGCGGGGCAGTGGGATTATTTTGGGATTGATACAGGGCTATGGGGAGTGAGCGGGGTAGTGGGATTAGTTTGGGATTGATACAGGGCTATGGGGAGTGGGTGGGACAGTGGGATTATTTTGGGATTGATACAGGGCTATGGGGAGAGAGTGGGGCAGTGGGATTAATTTGGGGATTGATTCGGGGCTGTGGGGAGAGAGTGGGGCAGTGGGATTAGTTTGGGATTGATACAGGACTATGTGGGGAGAGTGTGGCGGTGGGATTAGTTTTGGATTAATACAGGACTATGTGGAGAGAGTGGGACAGTGGGATTAATTTGGGGATTGATACAGGACTATGGGGAGAGAGTGGGGCAGTGGGATTAGTTTGTGGATTGATACAGGACTATGGGGAGAGAGTGGGGCAGTGTGATTAGTTTTAGATTGATACAGTAGTATGGGGAGAGAGTGGGACAGTGGGATTAATTTGTGGATTGATACAGGACTATGGGGAGAGAGTGGGACAGTGGGATTAGTTTGGGGATTCATACAGGGCTATGGGGAGAGAGTGGGACAGTGGGATTAATTTGGGGATTGATACAAGGCTATGGGGAGAGAGTGGGGCAGTGGGATTAGTTTGGGGATTCATACAGGGCTATGGGGAGAGAGTGGGACAGTGGGATTAATTTGGGGATTGAGACAGGGCTATGGGGAGGGAGCGCGGCAGTGGGATTAGTTTGGGATTGATACAGGGCTGTGGGGAGAGAGTGGGACAATGGGATTAATATGGGGATTGATACAGGGCTATGGGGAGTGGGGTAGTGGGATTAGTTTGGGGATTGATACAGGACTCTGGGGAGAGAGTGGGGCAGTGGGATTAGTTTGGGATTGATGCAGGGCTTTGGGGAGAGTGTGGGGCTGTGGGATTAGTTTGGGGATTGATACAGGACTATGGGGAGAGAGTGCGGCAGTGGGACTAGTTTTGGATTAATACAGGACTATGGAGAGAGAGTGGGGCAGTGGGATTAGTTTTCGATTGATACAGGACTATGGAGAGAGAGTGGGGCAGTGGGATTAGTTTGGGATTGATACAGGGCTATGAGGAGAGAGTGGGCCAGTGGGATTATCTTGGGATTGATACACAGACTATGCGGAGAGAGTGAGGCAGTGGGATTAGTTTTGGATGGATACAGGACTGTGGGGAGAGCACGGTGCAGTGGGATCAGTTTGGGATTGATACAGGGCTATGGGGAGAGAGTGGGACAGTGGGATTAGTTTTTGATTAATACAGGACTATGGGGAGAGAGTGGGGCTGTGGGATTAATTTGGGGATTGATACAGGGCTATGGGGAGAGAGTGGGACAGTGGGATTAATTTCGGGATTGATACAGGGCTATGGGGAGAGAGCGGGGCAGTGGGATTATTTTGGGATTGATACAGGGCTATGGGGAGTGAGCGGGGTAGTGGGATTAGTTTGGGATTGATACAGGGCTATGGGGAGTGGGTGGGACAGTGGGATTATTTTGGGATTGATACAGGGCTATGGGGAGAGAGTGGGGCAGTGGGATTAATTTGGGGATTGATACAGGGCTATGTGGAGAGAGTGGGGCATTGGGATTAGTTTGGGGATTGATACAGGGCTATGGGGAGAGAGTGGGGCAGTGGGATTAGTTTGGGATTAATACAGGACTATGGGGAGAGAGTGGGACAGTGCGATTAATTTGGGGATTGATACAGGGCTATGGGGAGAGTGTGGGACAGTGGGATAAATTTGGGGATTGATACAGGGCTATGGGGAGAGAGTGGGACAGTGGGATTAATTTGGGGATTGATGCAGGGCTATGGGGAGAGAGTGGGACAGTGGGATTAATTTGGGGTTTGATACAGGGCTATGGGGAGAGAGCGGGGTAGTGGGATTAGTTTGGGATTGATACAGGGCTATGGGGAGAGAGTGGGACAGTGGGATTCATTTGGGGATTGATACAGGGCTATGGGGAGAGTGTGGGACAGTGGGATTAGTTTGGGATTAATACAGGGTTATGGGGAGAGAGTGGGGTAGTGGGATTAGTTTGGGATTAATACAGGGCTGTGGGGAGAGAATGGGACAGTGGGATCAATTTGTTGGATTGATACAGGACTATGGGGAGAGAGTGCGGCAGTGGGACTAGTTTTGGATTAATACAGGACTATGGAGAGAGAGTGGGCCAGTGGGATTAGTTTTGGATTAATACAGGAATATGGAGAGAGAGTGAGGCAGTGGGATTAGTTTTGGATGGATACAGGACTGTGGGGAGAGCACGGTGCAGTGGGATCAGTTTGGGATTGATACAGGGCTATGGGGAGAGAGTGGGACAGTGGGATTAGTTTTTGATTAATACAGGACTATGGGGAGAGAGTGGGGCTGTGGGATTAATTTGGGGATTGATACAGGGCTATGGGGAGAGAGTGGGACAGTGGGATTAATTTCGGGATTGATACAGGGCTATGGGGAGAGAGCGGGGCAGTGGGATTATTTTGGGATTGATACAGGGCTATGGGGAGTGAGCGGGGTAGTGGGATTAGTTTGGGATTGATACAGGGCTATGGGGAGTGGGTAGGACAGTGGGATTATTTTGGGATTGATACAGGGCTATGGGGAGAGAGTGGGGCAGTGGGATTAATTTGGGGATTGATACAGGGCTATGTGGAGAGAGTGGGGCATTGGGATTAGTTTGGGGATTGATACAGGGCTATGGGGAGAGAGTGGGGCAGTGGGATTAGTTTTGGATTAATACAGGACTATGGGGAGAGTGTGGGGCAGTGGGGTTAATTTGGGGATTGATACAGGGCTATGGGGAGAGTGTGGGACAGTGGGATAAATTTGGGGATTGATACAGGGCTATGGGGAGAGAGTGGGACAGTGGGATTAATTTGGGGATTGATGCAGGGCTATGGGGAGAGAGTGGGACAGTGGGATTAATTTGGGGTTTGATACAGGGCTATGGGGAGAGAGCGGGGTAGTGGGATTAGTTTGGGATTGATACAGGGCTATGGGGAGAGAGTGGGACAGTGGGATTCATTTGGGGATTGATACAGGGCTATGGGGAGAGTGTGGGACAGTGGGATTAGTTTGGGATTAATACAGGGTTATGGGGAGAGAGTGGGACAGCGGGATAAATTTGGGGATAGGTACAGGGCTTTGGGGAGAGAATGGGACAGTGGGATCAATTTGTTGGATTGATACAGGACTATGGGGAGAGAGTGGGGCAGTGGGATTAGTTTTGGATTAACACAGGACTATGGGGAGAGAGTGGGACAGTGGGATTAGTTTGGGATTGATACAGGGCTATGGGGAGAGAGTGCGACAGTGGGATTAATTTGGGGATTGATACAGGGCTATGGGAAGTGGGATAGTGGGATTAATTTGGGGATTGATACAGGGCTATGGGGAGGGAGCGGGGCAGTGGGATTAGTTTGGGATTGATACAGGGCTATGGGGAGAGAGTGGGACAGTGGGATTAATATGGGGATTGACACAGGTCTATGGGGAGTGGGACAGTGGGATTATTTTGGGATTGATACAGGGCTATGGGGAGAGAGTGGGGGAGTGGGATTAGTTTGGGGATTGATTCAGGACTCTGGGGAGAGAGTGGGGCAGTGGGATTAGTTTGGGTTTGATACAGGGCTGTGGGGAGAGGGTGGGGCAGTGGGATTAGTTTGGGTTTGATACAGGGCTATGGAGATAGAGTGGGGCAGTGGGATTAATTTGGGATTGATACAGGGCTATGGGGAGAGTGTGGGGTAGTGGGATTAATTTGGTGATTGATACAGGACTATGGGGAGAGAGTGGGGTAGTGGGATTAGTTTGGGATTAATACAGGACTATGGGGAGAGAGTGGGACAGTGCGATTAATTTGGGGATTGATACAGGGCTATGGGGAGAGAGTTGGGCAGTGGGATTAGTTTGGGGATTCATACAGGGCTGTGGGGAGAGAGTGGGACAGTGGGATTAATCTGGGGATTGATACAGGGCTATGGGGAGAGAGTGGGATAGTGGGATTAATTTGTGGATTGATACAGGACTATGGGGAGAGTGTGGGGCAGTGGGGTTAATTTGGGGATTGATACAGGGCTATGGGGACAGAGTGGGCCAGTGGGATAAATTTGGGGATTGATACAGGGCTATGGGGAGAATGTGGGACAGTGGGATTAATTTGGGGATTGATGCAGGACTATGGGGAGAGAGTGGGACAGTGGGATTAGTTTGGGATTGATACAGGGCTATGGGGAGAGAGTGCGACAGTGGGATTAATTTGTGGATTGATGCAGGAATATGGGGAGAGAGTGGGACAGTGGGATTAATTTGGGGATTGATACAGGGCTATGGGGAGAGAGTGGGACAGTGGGATTAATATGGGGATTGATACAGGGCTATGGGGAGTGGGGTAGTGGGATTAGTTTGGGGATTGATACAGGACTCTGGGGAGAGAATGGGGCAGTGGGATTAGTTTGGGATTGATGCAGGGCTTTGGGGAGAGAGTGGGGCTGTGGGATTAGTTTGGGGATTGATACAGGACTATGGGGAGAGAGTGCGGTAGTGGGACTAGTTTTGGATTAATACAGGACTATGGAGAGAGTGTGGGGCAGTGGGATTAGTTTTCGATTGATACAGGACTATGGAGAGAGAGTGGGACAGTGGGATTAATTTGTGGATTGATACAGGGCTTTGGGGAGAGAGTGGGACAGTGGGATTAATTTGTGGATTGATACAGGACTATGGGGAGAGAGTGGGACAGTGGGATTAGTTTTGGATTAACACAGGACTATGGGGAGAGAGTGGGACAGTGGGATTAGTTTGGGATTGATACAGGGCTATGGGGAGAGAGTGCGACAGTGGGATTAATTTGGGGATTGATACAGGACTATGGGGAGAGAGTGGGGCAGTGGGATTAGTTTGGGGATTGATTCAGGACTCTGGGGAGAGAGTGGGGCAGTGGGATTAGTTTGGGTTTGATACAGGGCTGTGGGGAGAGGGTGGGGCAGTGGGATTAGTTTGGGTTTGATACAGGGCTATGGGGAGAGTGTGGGACAGTGGGATTAATTTGGGGATTGATACACGCCTATGGGGAGTGGGACAGTGGGATTAATTTGGGGATTGATACACGGCTATGGGGAGTGGGACAGTGGGATTCATTTGGGGATTGATTCAGGGCTATGGGGAGAGAGTGGGACAGTGGGATTAATTTGGGGATTGATTCAGGGCTTTGTGGAGAGAGTGGGGCAGTGGGATTAGTTTTTGATTAATACAGGACTATGTGGAGAGAGTGGGGCAGTGGGATTAGTTTGGGATTGATACAGGACTCTGGGGAGAAAGTGGGACAGTGGGATTAATTTGGGGATTGATACAGGGCTATGGGGAGAGAGTGGGACAGTGGGATTAATTTGGGGATTGATACAGGGCTATGGGGAGAGAGTGGGACAGTGGGATTAATATGGGGATTGATACAGGGCTATGGGGAGTGGGGTAGTGGGATTAGTTTGGGGATTGATACAGGACTCTGGGGAGAGAATGGGGCAGTGGGATTAGTTTGGGATTGATGCAGGGCTTTGGGGAGAGAGTGGGGCTGTGGGATTAGTTTGGGGATTGATACAGGACTATGGGGAGAGAGTGCGGCAGTGGGACTAGTTTTGGATTAATACAGGACTATGGAGAGAGTGTGGGGCAGTGGGGTTAATTTGGGGATTGATACAGGGCTATGGGGAGAGAGCGGGGCAGTGGGATTATTTTGGGATTGATACAGGGCTATGGGGAGTGAGCGGGGTAGTGGGATTAGTTTGGGATTGATACAGGGCTATGGGGAGTGGGTAGGACAGTGGGATTATTTTGGGATTGATACAGGGCTATGGGGAGAGAGTGGGGCAGTGGGATTAATTTGGGGATTGATACAGGGCTATGTGGAGAGAGTGGGGCATTGGGATTAGTTTGGGGATTGATACAGGGCTATGGGGAGAGAGTGGGGCAGTGGGATTAGTTTTGGATTAATACAGGACTATGGGGAGAGTGTGGGGCAGTGGGGTTAATTTGGGGATTGATACAGGGCTATGGGGAGAGTGTGGGACAGTGGGATAAATTTGGGGATTGATACAGGGCTATGGGGAGAGAGTGGGACAGTGGGATTAATTTGGGGTTTGATACAGGGCTATGGGGAGAGAGCGGGGTAGTGGGATTAGTTTGGGATTGATACAGGGCTATGGGGAGAGAGTGGGACAGTGGGATTCATTTGGGGATTGATACAGGGCTATGGGGAGAGTGTGGGACAGTGGGATTAGTTTGGGATTAATACAGGGTTATGGGGAGAGAGTGGGACAGCGGGATAAATTTGGGGATAGGTACAGGGCTTTGGGGAGAGAATGGGACAGTGGGATCAATTTGTTGGATTGATACAGGACTATGGGGAGAGAGTGGGGCAGTGGGATTAGTTTTGGATTAACACAGGACTATGGGGAGAGAGTGGGACAGTGGGATTAGTTTGGGATTGATACAGGGCTATGGGGAGAGAGTGCGACAGTGGGATTAATTAGGGGATTGATACAGGGCTATGGGAAGTGGGATAGTGGGATTAATTTGGGGATTGATACAGGGCTATGGGGAGGGAGCGGGGCAGTGGGATTAGTTTGGGATTGATACAGGGCTATGGGGAGAGAGTGGGACAGTGGGATTAATATGGGGATTGACACAGGTCTATGGGGAGTGGGACAGTGGGATTATTTTGGGATTGATACAGGGCTATGGGGAGAGAGTGGGGGAGTGGGATTGGTTTGGGGATTGATTCAGGACTCTGGGGAGAGAGTGGGGCAGTGGGATTAGTTTGGGTTTGATACAGGGCTGTGGGGAGAGGGTGGGGCAGTGGGATTAGTTTGGGTTTGATACAGGGCTATGGAGATAGAGTGGGGCAGTGGGATTAATTTGGGATTGATACAGGGCTATGGGGAGAGTGTGGGGTAGTGGGATTAATTTGGTGATTGATACAGGACTATGGGGAGAGAGTGGGGTAGTGGGATTAGTTTGGGATTAATACAGGACTATGGGGAGAGAGTGGGACAGTGCGATTAATTTGGGGATTGATACAGGGCTATGGGGAGAGAGTTGGGCAGTGGGATTAGTTTGGGGATTCATACAGGGCTGTGGGGAGAGAGTGGGACAGTGGGATTAATCTGGGGATTGATACAGGGCTATGGGGAGAGAGTGGGATAGTGGGATTAATTTGTGGATTGATACAGGACTATGGGGAGAGTGTGGGGCAGTGGGGTTAATTTGGGGATTGATACAGGGCTATGGGGACAGAGTGGGCCAGTGGGATAAATTTGGGGATTGATACAGGGCTATGGGGAGAATGTGGGACAGTGGGATTAATTTGGGGATTGATGCAGGACTATGGGGAGAGAGTGGGACAGTGGGATTAGTTTGGGATTGATACAGGGCTATGGGGAGAGAGTGCGACAGTGGGATTAATTTGTGGATTGATGCAGGAATATGGGGAGAGAGTGGGACAGTGGGATTAATTTGGGGATTGATACAGGGCTATGGGGAGAGAGTGGGACAGTGGGATTAATATGGGGATTGATACAGGGCTATGGGGAGTGGGGTAGTGGGATTAGTTTGGGGATTGATACAGGACTCTGGGGAGAGAATGGGGCAGTGGGATTAGTTTGGGATTGATGCAGGGCTTTGGGGAGAGAGTGGGGCTGTGGGATTAGTTTGGGGATTGATACAGGACTATGGGGAGAGAGTGCGGCAGTGGGACTAGTTTTGGATTAATACAGGACTATGGAGAGAGTGTGGGGCAGTGGGATTAGTTTTCGATTGATACAGGACTATGGAGAGAGAGTGGGCCAGTGGGATTAGCTTGGGATTGATACACAGACTATGCGGAGAGAGTGAGGCAGTGGGATTAGTTTTGGATGGATACAGGACTATGGGGAGAGAGTGAGGCAGTGGGATTAGTTTTGGATGGATACAGGACTGTGGGGAGAGCACGGTGCAGTGGGATCAGTTTGGGATTGATACAGGGCTATGGGGAGAGAGTGGGACAGTGGGATTAGTTTTTGATTAATACAGGACTATGGGGAGAGAGTGGGGCTGTGGGATTAATTTGGGGATTGATACAGGGCTATGGGGAGAGAGTGGGACAGTGGGATTAATTTCGGGATTGATACAGGGCTATGGGGAGAGAGCGGGGCAGTGGGATTATTTTGGGATTGATACAGGGCTATGGGGAGTGAGCGGGGTAGTGGGATTAGTTTGGGATTGATACAGGGCTATGGGGAGTGGGTAGGACAGTGGGATTATTTTGGGATTGATACAGGGCTATGGGGAGAGAGTGGGGCAGTGGGATTAATTTGGGGATTGATACAGGGCTATGTGGAGAGAGTGGGGCATTGGGATTAGTTTGGGGATTGATACAGGGCTATGGGGAGAGAGTGGGGCAGTGGGATTAGTTTTGGATTAATACAGGACTATGGGGAGAGTGTGGGACAGTGGGATTAGTTTGGGATTAATACAGGGTTATGGGGAGAGAGTGGGACAGCGGGATAAATTTGGGGATAGGTACAGGGCTTTGGGGAGAGAATGGGACAGTGGGATCAATTTGTTGGATTGATACAGGACTATGGGGAGAGAGTGGGGCAGTGGGATTAGTTTTGGATTAACACAGGACTATGGGGAGAGAGTGGGACAGTGGGATTAGTTTGGGATTGATACAGGGCGATGGGGAGAGAGTGCGACAGTGGGATTAATTAGGGGATTGATACAGGGCTATGGGAAGTGGGATAGTGGGATTAATTTGGGGATTGATACAGGGCTATGGGGAGGGAGCGGGGCAGTGGGATTAGTTTGGGATTGATACAGGGCTATGGGGAGAGAGTGGGACAGTGGGATTAATATGGGGATTGACACAGGTCTATGGGGAGTGGGACAGTGGGATTATTTTGGGATTGATACAGGGCTATGGGGAGAGAGTGGGGGAGTGGGATTAGTTTGGGGATTGATTCAGGACTCTGGGGAGAGAGTGGGGCAGTGGGATTAGTTTGGGTTTGATACAGGGCTGTGGGGAGAGGGTGGGGCAGTGGGATTAGTTTGGGTTTGATACAGGGCTATGGAGATAGAGTGGGGCAGTGGGATTAATTTGGGATTGATACAGGGCTATGGGGAGAGTGTGGGGTAGTGGGATTAATTTGGTGATTGATACAGGACTATGGGGAGAGAGTGGGGTAGTGGGATTAGTTTGGGATTAATACAGGACTATGGGGAGAGAGTGGGACAGTGCGATTAATTTGGGGATTGATACAGGGCTATGGGGAGAGAGTTGGGCAGTGGGATTAGTTTGGGGATTGATACAGGGCTATGGGGAGAGAGTGGGATAGTGGGATTAATTTGTGGATTGATACAGGACTATGGGGAGAGTGTGGGGCAGTGGGGTTAATTTGGGGATTGATACAGGGCTATGGGGAGAGTGTGGGACAGTGGGATTAGTTTGGGTTTGATACAGGGCTGTGGAGAGAGAGTGGGGCAGTGGGATTAATTTGGGATTGATACAGGACTATGGGGAGAATGTGGGCCAGTGGGATAAATTTGGGGATTGATACAGGGCTATGGGGAGAATGTGGGACAGTGGGATTAATTTGGGGATTGATGCAGGACTATGGGGAGAGAGTGCGACAGTGGGATTAATTTGTGGATTGATACAGGAATATGGGGAGAGAGTGGGACAGTGGGATTAATTTGTGGATTTATGCAGGGCTTTGGGGAGAGAGTGGGACAGTGGGATTAATTTGTGGATTGATACAGGACTATGGGGAGAGAGTGGGACAGTGGGATTAGTTTTGGATTAACACAGGACTATGGGGAGAGAGTGGGACAGTGGGATTAGTTTGGGATTGATACAGGGCAATGGGGAGAGAGTGCGACAGTGGGATTAATTTGGGGATTGATACAGGACTATGGGGAGAGAGTGGGGCAGTGGGATTAGTTTGGGTTTGATACAGGGCTGTGGGGAGAGGGTGGGGCAGTGGGATTAGTTTGGGTTTGATACAGGGCTATGGGGAGAGTGTGGGACAGTGGGATTAATTTGGGGATTGATACACGGCTATGGGGAGTGGGACAGTGGGATTCATTTGGGGATTGATTCAGGGCTATGGGGAGAGAGTGGGACAGTGGGATTAATTTGGGGATTGATTCAGGGCTATGTGGAGAGAGTGGGGCAGTGGGATTAGTTTTTGATTAATACAGGACTATGTGGAGAGAGTGGGGCAGTGGGATTAGTTTGGGATTGATACAGGACTCTGGGGAGAAAGTGGGACAGTGGGATTAATTTGGGGATTGATACAGGGCTATGGGGAGAGAGTGGGACAGTGGGATTAATTTGGGGATTGATACAGGGCTATGGGGAGAGAGTGGGACAGTGGGAGTAATTTGGGGATTGATACAGGACTATGGGGAGAGAGTGGGGCAGTGGGATTAGTTTGGGATTAATACAGGACTATGGGGAGAGAGTGGGACAGTGCGATTAATTTGGGAATTGATACAGGGCTATGGGGAGAGAGTGGGACAGTGGGATAAATTTGGGGATTGATACAGGACTATGGGGAGAGAGTGGGACAGTGGGATTGGTTTGGGATTAATACAGGGTTTTGGGGAGAGAGTGGGACAGTGGGATAAATTTGGGGATTGATACAGGGCTTTGGGGAGAGAGTGGGACAGTGGGATTAATTTGTTGGATTGATACAGGACTATGGGGAGTGAGTGGGGCAGTGGGATTAGTTTGGGATTGATACAGGGCTGTGGGGAGAGGGTGGGGCAGTGGGATTAGTTTGGGTTTGATACAGGGCTATGGAGATAGAGTGGGGCAGTGGGATTAATTTGGGATTGATACAGGGCTGTGGGGAGAGTGTGGGACAGTGGGATTAATTTGGTGATTGATACAGGACTATGGGGAGAGAGTGGGACAGTGGGATTAGTTTGGGGATTCATACAGGGCTATGGGGAGAGAGTGGGACAGTGGGATTAATTTGGGGATTGATACAAGGCTGTGGGGAGAGAGTGGGGCAGTGGGATTAGTTTGGGGATTCATACAGGGCTATGGGGAGAGAGTGGGACAGTGGGATTAATTTGGGGATTGAGACAGGGCTATGGGGAGGGAGCGCGGCAGTGGGATTAGTTTGGGATTGATACAGGGCTGTGGGGAGAGAGTGGGACAATGGGATTAATATGGGGATTGATACAGGGCTATGGGGAGTGGGGTAGTGGGATTAGTTTGGGGATTGATACAGGACTCTGGGGAGAGAATGGGGCAGTGGGATTAGTTTGGGATTGATGCAGGGCTTTGGGGAGAGAGTGGGGCTGTGGGATTAATTTGGGGATTGAGACAGGGCTATGGGGAGGGAGCGCGGCAGTGGGATTAGTTTGGGATTGATACAGGGCTGTGGGGAGAGAGTGGGACAATGGGATTAATATGGGGATTGATACAGGGCTATGGGGAGTGGGGCAGTGGGATTAATTTGGGATTGATACAGGGCTATGGGGAGAGTGTGGGGTAGTGGGATTAATTTGGTGATTGATACAGGACTATGGGGAGAGAGTGGGGTAGTGGGATTAGTTTGGGATTAATACAGGACTATGGGGAGAGAGTGGGACAATGCGATTAATTTGGGGATTGATACAGGGCTATGGGGAGAGAGTTGGGCAGTGGGATTAGTTTGGGGATTCATACAGGGCTGTGGGGAGAGAGTGGGACAGTGGGATTAATCTGGGGATTGATACAGGGCTATGGGGAGAGAGTGGGATAGTGGGATTAATTTGTGGATTGATACAGGACTATGGGGAGAGTGTGGGGCAGTGGGGTTAATTTGGGGATTGATACAGGGCTATGGGGAGAGTGTGGGACAGTGGGATTAGTTTGGGTTTGATACAGGGCTGTGGAGAGAGAGTGGGGCAGTGGGATTAATTTGGGATTGATACAGGACTATGGGGACAGAGTGGGCCAGTGGGATAAATTTGGGGATTGATACAGGGCTATGGGGAGAATGTGGGACAGTGGGATTAATTTGGGGATTGATGCAGGACTATGGGGAGAGAGTGGGACAGTGGGATTAGTTTGGCATTGATACAGGGCTATGGGGAGAGAGTGCGACAGTGGGATTAATTTGTGGATTGATACAGGAATATGGGGAGAGAGTGGGACAGTGGGATTAATTTGTGGATTTATACAGGGCTTTGGGGAGAGAGTGGGACAGTGGGATTAATTTGTGGATTGATACAGGACTATGGGGAGCGAGTGGGACAGTGGGATTAGTTTTGGATTAACACAGGACTATGGGGAGAGAGTGGGACAGTGGGATTAGTTTGGGATTGATACAGGGCTATGGGGAGAGAGTGCGACAGTGGGATTAATTTGGGGATTGATACAGGACTATGGGGAGAGAGTGGGGCAGTGGGATTAGTTTGGGGATTGATTCAGGACTCTGGGGAGAGAGTGGGGCAGTGGGATTAGTTTGGGTTTGATACAGGGCTGTGGGGAGAGGGTGGGGCAGTGGGATTAGTTTGGGTTTGATACAGGGCTATGGGGAGAGTGTGGGACAGTGGGATTAATTTGGGGATTGATACACGCCTATGGGGAGTGGGACAGTGGGATTAATTTGGGGATTGATACACGGCTATGGGGAGTGGGACAGTGGGATTCATTTGGGGATTGATTCAGGGCTATGGGGAGAGAGTGGGACAGTGGGATTAATTTGGGGATTGATTCAGGGCTATGTGGAGAGAGTGGGGCAGTGGGATTAGTTTTTGATTAATACAGGACTATGTGGAGAGAGTGGGGCAGTGGGATTAGTTTGGGATTGATACAGGACTCTGGGGAGAAAGTGGGACAGTGGGATTAATTTGGGGATTGATACAGGGCTATGGGGAGAGAGTGGGACAGTGGGATTAATTTGGGGATTGATACAGGGCTATGGGGAGAGAGTGGGACAGTGGGAGTAATTTGGGGATTGATACAGGGCTATGGGGAGAGAGTGGGGCAGTGGGATTAGTTTGGGATTAATACAGGACTATGGGGAGAGAGTGGGACAGTGCAATTAATTTGGGAATTGATACAGGGCTATGGGGAGAGAGTGGGACAGTGGGATTGGTTTGGGATTAATACAGGGTTTTGGGGAGAGAGTGGGACAGTGGGATAAATTTGGGGATTGATACAGGGCTTTGGGGAGAGAGTGGGACAGTGGGATTAATTTGTTGGATTGATACAGGACTATGGGGAGTGAGTGGGGCAGTGGGGTTAGTTTGGGATTGATACAGGGCTGTGGGGAGAGGGTGGGGCAGTGGGATTAGTTTGGGTTTGATACAGGGCTATGGAGATAGAGTGGGGCAGTGGGATTAATTTGGGATTGATACAGGGCTGTGGGGAGAGTGTGGGACAGTGGGATTAATTTGGTGATTGATACAGGACTATGGGGAGAGAGTGGGACAGTGGGATTAGTTTGGGGATTCATACAGGGCTATGGGGAGAGAGTGGGACAGTGGGATTAATTTGGGGATTGATACAAGGCTATGGGGAGAGAGTGGGGCAGTGGGATTAGTTTGGGGATTCATACAGGGCTATGGGGAGAGAGTGGGACAGTGGGATTAATTTGGGGATTGAGACAGGGCTATGGGGAGGGAGCGCGGCAGTGGGATTAGTTTGGGATTGATACAGGGCTGTGGGGAGAGAGTGGGACAATGGGATTAATATGGGGATTGATACAGGGCTATGGGGAGTGGGGTAGTGGGATTAGTTTGGGGATTGATACAGGACTCTGGGGAGAGAATGGGGCAGTGGGATTAGTTTGGGATTGATGCAGGGCTTTGGGGAGAGAGTGGGGCTGTGGGATTAGTTTGGGGATTGATACAGGACTATGGGGAGAGAGTGCGGCAGTGGGACTAGTTTTGGATTAATACAGGACTATGGAGAGAGAGTGGGGCAGTGGGATTAGTTTTCGATTGATACAGGACTATGGAGAGAGAGTGGGCCAGTGGGATTAGCTTGGGATTGATACAGGGCTATGGGGAGAGAGTGCGACAGTGGGATTAATTTGGGGATTGATACAGGGCTATGGGAAGTGGGATAGTGGGATTAATTTGGGGATTGATACAGGGCTATGGGGAGGGAGCGGGGCAGTGGGATTAGTTTGGGATTGATACAGGGCTATGGGGAGAGAGTGGGACAGTGGGATTAATATGGGGATTGACACAGGTCTATGGGGAGTGGGACAGTGGGATTATTTTGGGATTGATACAGGGCTATGGGGAGAGAGTGGGGGAGTGGGATTAGTTTGGGGATTGATTCAGGACTCTGGGGAGAGAGTGGGTCAGTGGGATTAGTTTGGATTTGATACAGGGCTGTGGGGAGAGGGTGGGGCAGTGGGATTAGTTTGGGTTTGATACAGGGCTATGGAGATAGAGTGGGGCAGTGGGATTAATTTGGGATTGATACAGGGCTATGGGGAGAGTGTGGGGTAGTGGGATTAATTTGGTGATTGATACAGGACTATGGGGAGAGAGTGGGGTAGTGGGATTAGTTTGGGATTAATACAGGACTATGGGGAGAGAGTGGGACAGTGCGATTAATTTGGGGATTGATACAGGGCTATGGGGAGAGAGTTGGGCAGTGGGATTAGTTTGGGGATTCATACAGGGCTGTGGGGAGAGAGTGGGACAGTGGTATTAATCTGGGGATTGATACAGGGCTATGGGGAGAGAGTGGGACAGTGGGATTAATTTGGGATTGATACAGGACTATGGGGAGAGAGTGGGCCAGTGGGATAAATTTGGGGATTGATACAGGGCTATGGGGAGAATGTGGGACAGTGGGATTAATTTGGGGATTGATGCAGGACTATGGGGAGAGAGTGGGACAGTGGGATTAGTTTGGGATTGATACAGGGCTATGGGGAGAGAGTGCGACAGTGGGATTAATTTGTGGATTGATACAGGAATATGGGGAGAGAGTGGGACAGTGGGATTAATTTGTGGATTTATACAGGGCTTTGGGGAGAGAGTGGGACAGTGGGATTAATTTGTGGATTGATACAGGACTATGGGGAGAGAGTGGGACAGTGGGATTAGTTTTGGATTAACACAGGACTATGGGGAGAGAGTGGGACAGTGGGATTAGTTTGGGATTGATACAGGGCTATGGGGAGAGAGTGCGACAGTGGGATTAATTTGGGGATTGATACAGGACTATGGGGAGAGAGTGGGGCAGTGGGATTAGTTTGGGGATTGATTCAGGACTCTGGGGAGAGAGTGGGGCAGTGGGATTAGTTTGGGTTTGATACAGGGCTGTGGGGAGAGGGTGGGGCAGTGGGATTAGTTTGGGTTTGATACAGGGCTATGGGGAGAGTGTGGGACAGTGGGATTAATTTGGGGATTGATACACGCCTATGGGGAGTGGGACAGTGGGATTAATTTGGGGATTGATACACGGCTATGGGGAGTGGGACAGTGGGATTCATTTGGGGATTGATTCAGGGCTATGTGGAGAGAGTGGGACAGTGGGATTAATTTGGGGATTGATTCAGGGCTTTGTGGAGAGAGTGGGGCAGTGGGATTAGTTTTTGATTAATACAGGACTATGTGGAGAGAGTGGGGCAGTGGGATTAGTTTGGGATTGATACAGGACTCTGGGGAGAAAGTGGGACAGTGGGATTAATTTGGGGATTGATACAGGGCTATGGGGAGAGAGTGGGACAGTGGGATTAATTTGGGGATTGATACAGGGCTATGGGGAGAGAGTGGGACAGTGGGATTAATATGGGGATTGATACAGGGCTATGGGGAGTGGGGTAGTGGGATTAGTTTGGGGATTGATACAGGACTCTGGGGAGAGAATGGGGCAGTGGGATTAGTTTGGGATTGATGCAGGGCTTTGGGGAGAGAGTGGGGCTGTGGGATTAGTTTGGGGATTGATACAGGACTATGGGGAGAGAGTGCGGCAGTGGGACTAGTTTTGGATTAATACAGGACTATGGAGAGAGTGTGGGGCAGTGGGGTTAATTTGGGGATTGATACAGGGCTATGGGGAGAGAGCGGGGCAGTGGGATTATTTTGGGATTGATACAGGGCTATGGGGAGTGAGCGGGGTAGTGGGATTAGTTTGGGATTGATACAGGGCTATGGGGAGTGGGTAGGACAGTGGGATTATTTTGGGATTGATACAGGGCTATGGGGAGAGAGTGGGGCAGTGGGATTAATTTGGGGATTGATACAGGGCTATGTGGAGAGAGTGGGGCATTGGGATTAGTTTGGGGATTGATACAGGGCTATGGGGAGAGAGTGGGGCAGTGGGATTAGTTTTGGATTAATACAGGACTATGGGGAGAGTGTGGGGCAGTGGGGTTAATTTGGGGATTGATACAGGGCTATGGGGAGAGTGTGGGACAGTGGGATAAATTTGGGGATTGATACAGGGCTATGGGGAGAGAGTGGGACAGTGGGATTAATTTGGGGTTTGATACAGGGCTATGGGGAGAGAGCGGGGTAGTGGGATTAGTTTGGGATTGATACAGGGCTATGGGGAGAGAGTGGGACAGTGGGATTCATTTGGGGATTGATACAGGGCTATGGGGAGAGTGTGGGACAGTGGGATTAGTTTGGGATTAATACAGGGTTATGGGGAGAGAGTGGGACAGCGGGATAAATTTGGGGATAGGTACAGGGCTTTGGGGAGAGAATGGGACAGTGGGATCAATTTGTTGGATTGATACAGGACTATGGGGAGAGAGTGGGGCAGTGGGATTAGTTTTGGATTAACACAGGACTATGGGGAGAGAGTGGGACAGTGGGATTAGTTTGGGATTGATACAGGGCTATGGGGAGAGAGTGCGACAGTGGGATTAATTAGGGGATTGATACAGGGCTATGGGAAGTGGGATAGTGGGATTAATTTGGGGATTGATACAGGGCTATGGGGAGGGAGCGGGGCAGTGGGATTAGTTTGGGATTGATACAGGGCTATGGGGAGAGAGTGGGACAGTGGGATTAATATGGGGATTGACACAGGTCTATGGGGAGTGGGACAGTGGGATTATTTTGGGATTGATACAGGGCTATGGGGAGAGAGTGGGGGAGTGGGATTGGTTTGGGGATTGATTCAGGACTCTGGGGAGAGAGTGGGGCAGTGGGATTAGTTTGGGTTTGATACAGGGCTGTGGGGAGAGGGTGGGGCAGTGGGATTAGTTTGGGTTTGATACAGGGCTATGGAGATAGAGTGGGGCAGTGGGATTAATTTGGGATTGATACAGGGCTATGGGGAGAGTGTGGGGTAGTGGGATTAATTTGGTGATTGATACAGGACTATGGGGAGAGAGTGGGGTAGTGGGATTAGTTTGGGATTAATACAGGACTATGGGGAGAGAGTGGGACAGTGCGATTAATTTGGGGATTGATACAGGGCTATGGGGAGAGAGTTGGGCAGTGGGATTAGTTTGGGGATTCATACAGGGCTGTGGGGAGAGAGTGGGACAGTGGGATTAATCTGGGGATTGATACAGGGCTATGGGGAGAGAGTGGGATAGTGGGATTAATTTGTGGATTGATACAGGACTATGGGGAGAGTGTGGGGCAGTGGGGTTAATTTGGGGATTGATACAGGGCTATGGGGACAGAGTGGGCCAGTGGGATAAATTTGGGGATTGATACAGGGCTATGGGGAGAATGTGGGACAGTGGGATTAATTTGGGGATTGATGCAGGACTATGGGGAGAGAGTGGGACAGTGGGATTAGTTTGGGATTGATACAGGGCTATGGGGAGAGAGTGCGACAGTGGGATTAATTTGTGGATTGATGCAGGAATATGGGGAGAGAGTGGGACAGTGGGATTAATTTGGGGATTGATACAGGGCTATGGGGAGAGAGTGGGACAGTGGGATTAATATGGGGATTGATACAGGGCTATGGGGAGTGGGGTAGTGGGATTAGTTTGGGGATTGATACAGGACTCTGGGGAGAGAATGGGGCAGTGGGATTAGTTTGGGATTGATGCAGGGCTTTGGGGAGAGAGTGGGGCTGTGGGATTAGTTTGGGGATTGATACAGGACTATGGGGAGAGAGTGCGGCAGTGGGACTAGTTTTGGATTAATACAGGACTATGGAGAGAGTGTGGGGCAGTGGGATTAGTTTTCGATTGATACAGGACTATGGAGAGAGAGTGGGCCAGTGGGATTAGCTTGGGATTGATACACAGACTATGCGGAGAGAGTGAGGCAGTGGGATTAGTTTTGGATGGATACAGGACTATGGGGAGAGAGTGAGGCAGTGGGATTAGTTTTGGATGGATACAGGACTGTGGGGAGAGCACGGTGCAGTGGGATCAGTTTGGGATTGATACAGGGCTATGGGGAGAGAGTGGGACAGTGGGATTAGTTTTTGATTAATACAGGACTATGGGGAGAGAGTGGGGCTGTGGGATTAATTTGGGGATTGATACAGGGCTATGGGGAGAGAGTGGGACAGTGGGATTAATTTCGGGATTGATACAGGGCTATGGGGAGAGAGCGGGGCAGTGGGATTATTTTGGGATTGATACAGGGCTATGGGGAGTGAGCGGGGTAGTGGGATTAGTTTGGGATTGATACAGGGCTATGGGGAGTGGGTAGGACAGTGGGATTATTTTGGGATTGATACAGGGCTATGGGGAGAGAGTGGGGCAGTGGGATTAATTTGGGGATTGATACAGGGCTATGTGGAGAGAGTGGGGCATTGGGATTAGTTTGGGGATTGATACAGGGCTATGGGGAGAGAGTGGGGCAGTGGGATTAGTTTTGGATTAATACAGGACTATGGGGAGAGTGTGGGACAGTGGGATTAGTTTGGGATTAATACAGGGTTATGGGGAGAGAGTGGGACAGCGGGATAAATTTGGGGATAGGTACAGGGCTTTGGGGAGAGAATGGGACAGTGGGATCAATTTGTTGGATTGATACAGGACTATGGGGAGAGAGTGGGGCAGTGGGATTAGTTTTGGATTAACACAGGACTATGGGGAGAGAGTGGGACAGTGGGATTAGTTTGGGATTGATACAGGGCGATGGGGAGAGAGTGCGACAGTGGGATTAATTAGGGGATTGATACAGGGCTATGGGAAGTGGGATAGTGGGATTAATTTGGGGATTGATACAGGGCTATGGGGAGGGAGCGGGGCAGTGGGATTAGTTTGGGATTGATACAGGGCTATGGGGAGAGAGTGGGACAGTGGGATTAATATGGGGATTGACACAGGTCTATGGGGAGTGGGACAGTGGGATTATTTTGGGATTGATACAGGGCTATGGGGAGAGAGTGGGGGAGTGGGATTAGTTTGGGGATTGATTCAGGACTCTGGGGAGAGAGTGGGGCAGTGGGATTAGTTTGGGTTTGATACAGGGCTGTGGGGAGAGGGTGGGGCAGTGGGATTAGTTTGGGTTTGATACAGGGCTATGGAGATAGAGTGGGGCAGTGGGATTAATTTGGGATTGATACAGGGCTATGGGGAGAGTGTGGGGTAGTGGGATTAATTTGGTGATTGATACAGGACTATGGGGAGAGAGTGGGGTAGTGGGATTAGTTTGGGATTAATACAGGACTATGGGGAGAGAGTGGGACAGTGCGATTAATTTGGGGATTGATACAGGGCTATGGGGAGAGAGTTGGGCAGTGGGATTAGTTTGGGGATTGATACAGGGCTATGGGGAGAGAGTGGGATAGTGGGATTAATTTGTGGATTGATACAGGACTATGGGGAGAGTGTGGGGCAGTGGGGTTAATTTGGGGATTGATACAGGGCTATGGGGAGAGTGTGGGACAGTGGGATTAGTTTGGGTTTGATACAGGGCTGTGGAGAGAGAGTGGGGCAGTGGGATTAATTTGGGATTGATACAGGACTATGGGGAGAATGTGGGCCAGTGGGATAAATTTGGGGATTGATACAGGGCTATGGGGAGAATGTGGGACAGTGGGATTAATTTGGGGATTGATGCAGGACTATGGGGAGAGAGTGCGACAGTGGGATTAATTTGTGGATTGATACAGGAATATGGGGAGAGAGTGGGACAGTGGGATTAATTTGTGGATTTATGCAGGGCTTTGGGGAGAGAGTGGGACAGTGGGATTAATTTGTGGATTGATACAGGACTATGGGGAGAGAGTGGGACAGTGGGATTAGTTTTGGATTAACACAGGACTATGGGGAGAGAGTGGGACAGTGGGATTAGTTTGGGATTGATACAGGGCAATGGGGAGAGAGTGCGACAGTGGGATTAATTTGGGGATTGATACAGGACTATGGGGAGAGAGTGGGGCAGTGGGATTAGTTTGGGTTTGATACAGGGCTGTGGGGAGAGGGTGGGGCAGTGGGATTAGTTTGGGTTTGATACAGGGCTATGGGGAGAGTGTGGGACAGTGGGATTAATTTGGGGATTGATACACGGCTATGGGGAGTGGGACAGTGGGATTCATTTGGGGATTGATTCAGGGCTATGGGGAGAGAGTGGGACAGTGGGATTAATTTGGGGATTGATTCAGGGCTATGTGGAGAGAGTGGGGCAGTGGGATTAGTTTTTGATTAATACAGGACTATGTGGAGAGAGTGGGGCAGTGGGATTAGTTTGGGATTGATACAGGACTCTGGGGAGAAAGTGGGACAGTGGGATTAATTTGGGGATTGATACAGGGCTATGGGGAGAGAGTGGGACAGTGGGATTAATTTGGGGATTGATACAGGGCTATGGGGAGAGAGTGGGACAGTGGGAGTAATTTGGGGATTGATACAGGACTATGGGGAGAGAGTGGGGCAGTGGGATTAGTTTGGGATTAATACAGGACTATGGGGAGAGAGTGGGACAGTGCGATTAATTTGGGAATTGATACAGGGCTATGGGGAGAGAGTGGGACAGTGGGATAAATTTGGGGATTGATACAGGACTATGGGGAGAGAGTGGGACAGTGGGATTGGTTTGGGATTAATACAGGGTTTTGGGGAGAGAGTGGGACAGTGGGATAAATTTGGGGATTGATACAGGGCTTTGGGGAGAGAGTGGGACAGTGGGATTAATTTGTTGGATTGATACAGGACTATGGGGAGTGAGTGGGGCAGTGGGATTAGTTTGGGATTGATACAGGGCTGTGGGGAGAGGGTGGGGCAGTGGGATTAGTTTGGGTTTGATACAGGGCTATGGAGATAGAGTGGGGCAGTGGGATTAATTTGGGATTGATACAGGGCTGTGGGGAGAGTGTGGGACAGTGGGATTAATTTGGTGATTGATACAGGACTATGGGGAGAGAGTGGGACAGTGGGATTAGTTTGGGGATTCATACAGGGCTATGGGGAGAGAGTGGGACAGTGGGATTAATTTGGGGATTGATACAAGGCTGTGGGGAGAGAGTGGGGCAGTGGGATTAGTTTGGGGATTCATACAGGGCTATGGGGAGAGAGTGGGACAGTGGGATTAATTTGGGGATTGAGACAGGGCTATGGGGAGGGAGCGCGGCAGTGGGATTAGTTTGGGATTGATACAGGGCTGTGGGGAGAGAGTGGGACAATGGGATTAATATGGGGATTGATACAGGGCTATGGGGAGTGGGGTAGTGGGATTAGTTTGGGGATTGATACAGGACTCTGGGGAGAGAATGGGGCAGTGGGATTAGTTTGGGATTGATGCAGGGCTTTGGGGAGAGAGTGGGGCTGTGGGATTAATTTGGGGATTGAGACAGGGCTATGGGGAGGGAGCGCGGCAGTGGGATTAGTTTGGGATTGATACAGGGCTGTGGGGAGAGAGTGGGACAATGGGATTAATATGGGGATTGATACAGGGCTATGGGGAGTGGGGCAGTGGGATTAATTTGGGATTGATACAGGGCTATGGGGAGAGTGTGGGGTAGTGGGATTAATTTGGTGATTGATACAGGACTATGGGGAGAGAGTGGGGTAGTGGGATTAGTTTGGGATTAATACAGGACTATGGGGAGAGAGTGGGACAATGCGATTAATTTGGGGATTGATACAGGGCTATGGGGAGAGAGTTGGGCAGTGGGATTAGTTTGGGGATTCATACAGGGCTGTGGGGAGAGAGTGGGACAGTGGGATTAATCTGGGGATTGATACAGGGCTATGGGGAGAGAGTGGGATAGTGGGATTAATTTGTGGATTGATACAGGACTATGGGGAGAGTGTGGGGCAGTGGGGTTAATTTGGGGATTGATACAGGGCTATGGGGAGAGTGTGGGACAGTGGGATTAGTTTGGGTTTGATACAGGGCTGTGGAGAGAGAGTGGGGCAGTGGGATTAATTTGGGATTGATACAGGACTATGGGGACAGAGTGGGCCAGTGGGATAAATTTGGGGATTGATACAGGGCTATGGGGAGAATGTGGGACAGTGGGATTAATTTGGGGATTGATGCAGGACTATGGGGAGAGAGTGGGACAGTGGGATTAGTTTGGCATTGATACAGGGCTATGGGGAGAGAGTGCGACAGTGGGATTAATTTGTGGATTGATACAGGAATATGGGGAGAGAGTGGGACAGTGGGATTAATTTGTGGATTTATACAGGGCTTTGGGGAGAGAGTGGGACAGTGGGATTAATTTGTGGATTGATACAGGACTATGGGGAGCGAGTGGGACAGTGGGATTAGTTTTGGATTAACACAGGACTATGGGGAGAGAGTGGGACAGTGGGATTAGTTTGGGATTGATACAGGGCTATGGGGAGAGAGTGCGACAGTGGGATTAATTTGGGGATTGATACAGGACTATGGGGAGAGAGTGGGGCAGTGGGATTAGTTTGGGGATTGATTCAGGACTCTGGGGAGAGAGTGGGGCAGTGGGATTAGTTTGGGTTTGATACAGGGCTGTGGGGAGAGGGTGGGGCAGTGGGATTAGTTTGGGTTTGATACAGGGCTATGGGGAGAGTGTGGGACAGTGGGATTAATTTGGGGATTGATACACGCCTATGGGGAGTGGGACAGTGGGATTAATTTGGGGATTGATACACGGCTATGGGGAGTGGGACAGTGGGATTCATTTGGGGATTGATTCAGGGCTATGGGGAGAGAGTGGGACAGTGGGATTAATTTGGGGATTGATTCAGGGCTATGTGGAGAGAGTGGGGCAGTGGGATTAGTTTTTGATTAATACAGGACTATGTGGAGAGAGTGGGGCAGTGGGATTAGTTTGGGATTGATACAGGACTCTGGGGAGAAAGTGGGACAGTGGGATTAATTTGGGGATTGATACAGGGCTATGGGGAGAGAGTGGGACAGTGGGATTAATTTGGGGATTGATACAGGGCTATGGGGAGAGAGTGGGACAGTGGGAGTAATTTGGGGATTGATACAGGGCTATGGGGAGAGAGTGGGGCAGTGGGATTAGTTTGGGATTAATACAGGACTATGGGGAGAGAGTGGGACAGTGCAATTAATTTGGGAATTGATACAGGGCTATGGGGAGAGAGTGGGACAGTGGGATTGGTTTGGGATTAATACAGGGTTTTGGGGAGAGAGTGGGACAGTGGGATAAATTTGGGGATTGATACAGGGCTTTGGGGAGAGAGTGGGACAGTGGGATTAATTTGTTGGATTGATACAGGACTATGGGGAGTGAGTGGGGCAGTGGGGTTAGTTTGGGATTGATACAGGGCTGTGGGGAGAGGGTGGGGCAGTGGGATTAGTTTGGGTTTGATACAGGGCTATGGAGATAGAGTGGGGCAGTGGGATTAATTTGGGATTGATACAGGGCTGTGGGGAGAGTGTGGGACAGTGGGATTAATTTGGTGATTGATACAGGACTATGGGGAGAGAGTGGGACAGTGGGATTAGTTTGGGGATTCATACAGGGCTATGGGGAGAGAGTGGGACAGTGGGATTAATTTGGGGATTGATACAAGGCTATGGGGAGAGAGTGGGGCAGTGGGATTAGTTTGGGGATTCATACAGGGCTATGGGGAGAGAGTGGGACAGTGGGATTAATTTGGGGATTGAGACAGGGCTATGGGGAGGGAGCGCGGCAGTGGGATTAGTTTGGGATTGATACAGGGCTGTGGGGAGAGAGTGGGACAATGGGATTAATATGGGGATTGATACAGGGCTATGGGGAGTGGGGTAGTGGGATTAGTTTGGGGATTGATACAGGACTCTGGGGAGAGAATGGGGCAGTGGGATTAGTTTGGGATTGATGCAGGGCTTTGGGGAGAGAGTGGGGCTGTGGGATTAGTTTGGGGATTGATACAGGACTATGGGGAGAGAGTGCGGCAGTGGGACTAGTTTTGGATTAATACAGGACTATGGAGAGAGAGTGGGGCAGTGGGATTAGTTTTCGATTGATACAGGACTATGGAGAGAGAGTGGGCCAGTGGGATTAGCTTGGGATTGATACAGGGCTATGGGGAGAGAGTGCGACAGTGGGATTAATTTGGGGATTGATACAGGGCTATGGGAAGTGGGATAGTGGGATTAATTTGGGGATTGATACAGGGCTATGGGGAGGGAGCGGGGCAGTGGGATTAGTTTGGGATTGATACAGGGCTATGGGGAGAGAGTGGGACAGTGGGATTAATATGGGGATTGACACAGGTCTATGGGGAGTGGGACAGTGGGATTATTTTGGGATTGATACAGGGCTATGGGGAGAGAGTGGGGGAGTGGGATTAGTTTGGGGATTGATTCAGGACTCTGGGGAGAGAGTGGGTCAGTGGGATTAGTTTGGATTTGATACAGGGCTGTGGGGAGAGGGTGGGGCAGTGGGATTAGTTTGGGTTTGATACAGGGCTATGGAGATAGAGTGGGGCAGTGGGATTAATTTGGGATTGATACAGGGCTATGGGGAGAGTGTGGGGTAGTGGGATTAATTTGGTGATTGATACAGGACTATGGGGAGAGAGTGGGGTAGTGGGATTAGTTTGGGATTAATACAGGACTATGGGGAGAGAGTGGGACAGTGCGATTAATTTGGGGATTGATACAGGGCTATGGGGAGAGAGTTGGGCAGTGGGATTAGTTTGGGGATTCATACAGGGCTGTGGGGAGAGAGTGGGACAGTGGTATTAATCTGGGGATTGATACAGGGCTATGGGGAGAGAGTGGGACAGTGGGATTAATTTGGGATTGATACAGGACTATGGGGAGAGAGTGGGCCAGTGGGATAAATTTGGGGATTGATACAGGGCTATGGGGAGAATGTGGGACAGTGGGATTAATTTGGGGATTGATGCAGGACTATGGGGAGAGAGTGGGACAGTGGGATTAGTTTGGGATTGATACAGGGCTATGGGGAGAGAGTGCGACAGTGGGATTAATTTGTGGATTGATACAGGAATATGGGGAGAGAGTGGGACAGTGGGATTAATTTGTGGATTTATACAGGGCTTTGGGGAGAGAGTGGGACAGTGGGATTAATTTGTGGATTGATACAGGACTATGGGGAGAGAGTGGGACTGTGGGATTAGTTTTGGATTAACACAGGACTATGGGGAGAGAGTGGGACAGTGGGATTAGTTTGGGATTGATACAGGGCTATGGGGAGAGAGTGCGACAGTGGGATTAATTTGGGGATTGATACAGGACTATGGGGAGAGAGTGGGGCAGTGGGATTAGTTTGGGGATTGATTCAGGACTCTGGGGAGAGAGTGGGGCAGTGGGATTAGTTTGGGTTTGATACAGGGCTGTGGGGAGAGGGTGGGGCAGTGGGATTAGTTTGGGTTTGATACAGGGCTATGGGGAGAGTGTGGGACAGTGGGATTAATTTGGGGATTGATACACGCCTATGGGGAGTGGGACAGTGGGATTAATTTGGGGATTGATACACGGCTATGGGGAGTGGGACAGTGGGATTCATTTGGGGATTGATTCAGGGCTATGGGGAGAGAGTGGGACAGTGGGATTAATTTGGGGATTGATTCAGGGCTATGTGGAGAGAGTGGGGCAGTGGGATTAGTTTTTGATTAATACAGGACTATGTGGAGAGAGTGGGGCAGTGGGATTAGTTTGGGATTGATACAGGACTCTGGGGAGAAAGTGGGACAGTGGGATTAATTTGGGGATTGATACAGGGCTATGGGGAGAGAGTGGGACAGTGGGATTAATTTGGGGATTGATACAGGGCTATGGGGAGAGAGTGGGACAGTGGGAGTAATTTGGGGATTGATACAGGGCTATGGGGAGAGAGTGGGGCAGTGGGATTAGTTTGGGATTAATACAGGACAATGGGGAGAGAGTGGGACAGTGCGATTAATTTGGGGATTGATACAGGGCTATGGGGAGAGAGTGGGACAGTGGGATTGGTTTGGGATTAATACAGGGTTTTGGGGAGAGAGTGGGACAGTGGGATAAATTTGGGGATTGATACAGGGCTTTGGGGAGAGAGTGGGACAGTGGGATTAATTTGTTGGATTGATACAGGACTATGGGGAGTGAGTGGGGCAGTGGGATTAGTTTGGGATTGATACAGGGCTGTGGGGAGAGGGTGGGGCAGTGGGATTAGTTTGGGTTTGATACAGGGCTATGGAGATAGAGTGGGGCAGTGGGATTAATTTGGGATTGATACAGGGCTGTGGGGAGAGTGTGGGACAGTGGGATTAATTTGGTGATTAATACAGGACTATGGGGAGAGAGTGGGACAGTGGGATTAGTTTGGGGATTCATACAGGGCTATGGGGAGAGAGTGGGACAGTGGGATTAATTTGGGGATTGATACAAGGCTATGGGGAGAGAGTGGGGCAGTGGGATTAGTTTGGGGATTCATACAGGGCTATGGGGAGAGAGTGGGACAGTGGGATTAATTTGGGGATTGAGACAGGGCTATGGGGAGGGAGCGCGGCAGTGGGATTAGTTTGGGATTGATACAGGGCTGTGGGGAGAGAGTGGGACAATGGGATTAATATGGGGATTGATACAGGGCTATGGGGAGTGGGGTAGTGGGATTAGTTTGGGGATTGATACAGGACTATGGGGAGAGAGTGGGGCAGTGGGATTAGTTTGGGGATTGATACAGGACTCTGGGGAGAGAATGGGGCAGTGGGATTAGTTTGGGATTGATGCAGGGCTTTGGGGAGAGAGTGGGGCTGTGGGATTAGTTTGGGGATTGATACAGGACTATGGGGAGAGAGTGCGGCAGTGGGACTAGTTTTGGATTAATACAGGACTATGGAGAGAGAGTGGGGCAGTGGGATTAGTTTTCGATTGATACAGGACTATGGAGAGAGAGTGGGCCAGTGGGATTAGCTTGGGATTGATACACAGACTATGCGGAGAGAGTGAGGCAGTGGGATTAGTTTTGGATGGATACAGGACTATGGGGAGAGCACGGTGCAGTGGGATTAGTTTGGGATTGATACAGGGCAATGGGGAGAGAGTGGGACAGTGGGATTAGTTTTTGATTAATACAGGACTATGGGGAGAGAGTGGGGCGGTGGGATTAGTTTTGGATTAATACAGGACTATGTGGAGAGAGTGGGGCATTGGGATTAGTTTGGGGATTGATACAGGGCTATGGGGAGAGAGTGGGGCAGTGGGATTAGTTTTGGATTAATACAGGACTGTGGGGAGAGTGTGGGGCAGTGGGGTTAATTTGGGGATTGATACAGGGCTATGGGGAGAGTGTGGGACAGTGGGATAAATTTGGGGATTGATACAGGGCTATGGGGAGAGAGTGGGACAGTGGGATTAATTTGGGGATTGATACAGGGCTATGGGGAGAGAGTGGGACAGTGGGATTAATTTGGGGATTGATACAGGGCTATGGGGAGAGAGCGGGGCAGTGGGATTATTTTGGGGATTGATACAGGGCTATGGGGAGAGAGCGGGGCAGTGGGATTATTTTGGGATTGATACAGGGCTATGGGGAGAGAGCGGGGTAGTGGGATTAGTTTGGGATTGATACAGGGCTATGGGGAGAGAGTGGGACAGTGGGATTCATTTTGGGATTGATACAGGGCTATGGGGAGAGTGTGGGACAGTGGGATTAGTTTGGGATTAATACAGGGTTATGGGGAGAGAGTGGGACAGCGGGATAAATTTGGGGATAGGTACAGGGCTTTGGAGAGAGAATGGGACAGTGGGATCAATTTGTTGGATTGATACAGGACTATGGGGAGAGAGTGGGGCAGTGGGATTAGTTTTGGATTAACACAGGACTATGGGGAGAGAGTGGGACAGTGGGATTAGTTTGGGATTGATACAGGGCTATGGGGAGAGAGTGCGACAGTGGGATTAATTTGGGGATTGATACAGGGCTATGGGAAGTGGGATAGTGGGATTAATTTGGGGATTGATACAGGGCTATGGGGAGGGAGCGGGGCAGTGGGATTAGTTTGGGATTGATACAGGGCTATGGGGAGAGAGTGGGACAGTGGGATTAATATGGGGATTGACACAGGTCTATGGGGAGTGGGACAGTGGGGTTATTTTGGGATTGATACAGGGCTATGGGGAGAGAGTGGGGGAGTGGGATTAGTTTGGGGATTGATTCAGGACTCTGGGGAGAGAGTGGGGCAGTGGGATTAGTTTGGGTTTGATACAGGGCTGTGGGGAGAGGGTGGGGCAGTGGGATTAGTTTGGGTTTGATACAGGGCTATGGAGATAGAGTGGGGCAGTGGGATTAATTTGGGATTGATACAGGGCTGTGGGGAGAGTGTGGGGTAGTGGGATTAATTTGGTGATTGATACAGGACTATGGGGAGAGAGTGGGGTAGTGGGATTAGTTTGGGATTAATACAGGACTATGGGGAGAGAGTGGGACAGTGCGATTAATTTGGGGATTGATACAGGGCGATGGGGAGAGAGTTGGGCAGTGGGATTAGTTTGGGGATTCATACAGGGCTGTGGGGAGAGAGTGGGACAGTGGGATTAATCTGGGGATTGATACAGGGCTATGGGGAGAGAGTGGGACAGTGGGATTAATTTGTGGATTGATACAGGACTATGGGGAGAGTGTGGGGCAGTGGGGTTAATTTGGGGATTGATACAGGGCTATGGGGAGAGTGTGGGACAGTGGGATTAGTTTGGGTTTGATACAGGGCTGTGGAGAGAGAGTGGGGCAGTGGGATTAATTTGGGATTGATACAGGACTATGGGGACAGAGTGGGCCAGTGGGATAAATTTGGGGATTGATACAGGGCTATGGGGAGAATGTGGGACAGTGGGATTAATTTGGGGATTGATGCAGGACTATGGGGAGAGAGTGGGACAGTGGGATTAGTTTGGGATTGATACAGGGCTTTGGGGAGAGAGTGGGACAGTGGGATTAATTTGTGGATTGATACAGGACTATGGGGAGAGAGTGGGACTGTGGGATTAGTTTTGGATTAACACAGGACTATGGGGAGAGAGTGGGACAGTGGGATTAGTTTGGGATTGATACAGGGCTATGGGGAGAGAGTGCGACAGTGGGATTAATTTGGGGATTGATACAGGGCTATGGGAAGTGGGATAGTGGGATTAATTTGGGGATTGATACAGGGCTATGGGGAGGGAGCGGGGCAGTGGGATTAGTTTGGGATTGATACAGGGCTATGGGGAGAGAGTGGGACAGTGGGATTAATATGGGGATTGACACAGGTCTATGGGGAGTGGGACAGTGGGGTTATTTTGGGATTGATACAGGGCTATGGGGAGAGAGTGGGGGAGTGGGATTAGTTTGGGGATTGATTCAGGACTCTGGGGAGAGAGTGGGGCAGTGGGATTAGTTTGGGTTTGATACAGGGCTGTGGGGAGAGGGTGGGGCAGTGGGATTAGTTTGGGTTTGATACAGGGCTATGGAGATAGAGTGGGGCAGTGGGATTAATTTGGGATTGATACAGGGCTGTGGGGAGAGTGTGGGGTAGTGGGATTAATTTGGTGATTGATACAGGACTATGGGGAGAGAGTGGGGTAGTGGGATTAGTTTGGGATTAATACAGGACTATGGGGAGAGAGTGGGACAGTGCGATTAATTTGGGGATTGATACAGGGCGATGGGGAGAGAGTTGGGCAGTGGGATTAGTTTGGGGATTCATACAGGGCTGTGGGGAGAGAGTGGGACAGTGGGATTAATCTGGGGATTGATACAGGGCTATGGGGAGAGAGTGGGACAGTGGGATTAATTTGTGGATTGATACAGGACTATGGGGAGAGTGTGGGGCAGTGGGGTTAATTTGGGGATTGATACAGGGCTATGGGGAGAGTGTGGGACAGTGGGATTAGTTTGGGTTTGATACAGGGCTGTGGAGAGAGAGTGGGGCAGTGGGATTAATTTGGGATTGATACAGGACTATGGGGACAGAGTGGGCCAGTGGGATAAATTTGGGGATTGATACAGGGCTATGGGGAGAATGTGGGACAGTGGGATTAATTTGGGGATTGATGCAGGACTATGGGGAGAGAGTGGGACAGTGGGATTAGTTTGGGATTGATACAGGGCTATGGGGAGAGAGTGCGACAGTGGGATTAATTTGTGGATTGATACAGGACTATGGGGAGAGAGTGGGACAGTGGGATTAATTTGTGGATTTATACAGGGCTTTGGGGAGAGAGTGGGACAGTGGGATTAATTTGTGGATTGATACAGGACTATGGGGAGAGAGTGGGACTGTGGGATTAGTTTTGGATTAACACAGGACTATGGGGAGAGAGTGGGACAGTGGGATTAGTTTGGGATTGATACAGGGCTATGGGGAGAGAGTGCGACAGTGGGATTAATTTGGGGATTGATACAGGACTATGGGGAGAGAGTGGGGCAGTGGGATTAGTTTGGGGATTGATTCAGGACTCTGGGGAGAGAGTGGGGCAGTGGGATTAGTTTGGGTTTGATACAGGGCTGTGGGGAGAGGGTGGGGCAGTGGGATTAGTTTGGGTTTGATACAGGGCTATGGGGAGAGTGTGGGACAGTGGGATTAATTTGGGGATTGATACACGGCTATGGGGAGTGGGACAGTGGGATTCATTTGGGGATTGATTCAGGGCTATGGGGAGAGAGTGGGACAGTGGGATTAATTTGGGGATTGATTTAGGGCTATGGGGAGAGAGTGGGGCAGTGGGATTAGTTTTTGATTAATACAGGACTATGTGGAGAGAGTGGGGCAGTGGGATTAGTTTGGGATTAATACAGGACTATGGGGAGAGAGTGGGGCAGTGGGATTAGTTTGGGATTAATACAGGACTATGGGGAGAGAGTGGGACAGTGCGATTAATTTGGGGATTGATACAGGGCTTTGGGGAGAGAGTGGGACAGTGGGATAAATTTGGGGATTGATACAGGGCTTTGGGGAGAGAGTGGGACAGTGGGATTAATTTGTTGGATTGATACAGGACTATGGGGAGTGAGTGGGGCAGTGGGATTAGTTTGGGATTGATACAGGGCTGTGGGGAGAGGGTGGGGCAGTGGGATTAGTTTGGGTTTGATACAGGGCTATGGAGATAGAGTGGGGCAGTGGGATTAATTTGGGATTGATACAGGGCTGTGGGGAGAGTGTGGGACAGTGGGATTAATTTGGTGATTAATACAGGACTATGTGGAGAGAGTGGGACAGTGGGATTGGTTTGGGATTGATACAGGACTATGGGGAGAGAGTGGGACAGTGGGATTAGTTTGGGATTAATACAGGACTATGTGGAGAGAGTGGGGCAGTGGGATTAGTGTTGGATTAATGCAGGACTATGGGGAGAGAGTGGGGCAGTGGGATTAGTTTTGGATTAATACAGGACTATGTGGAGAGAGTGGGGCAGTGGGATTAGTTTGGAATTAATACAGGACTATGGGGAGAGAGTGGGGCAGTGGGATTAATCTGGGGATTGATCCAGGTCTATGGGGAGAGAGTGGGACAGTGGGATTAATTTGGGGATTGATGCAGGGCTATGGGGAGAGAGTGGGACAGTGGGATTAATTTGGGGATTGATACAGGGCTATGGGGAGAGAGTGGGGCAGTGGGATTAGTTTTTGATTAATACAGGACTATGGGGAGAGAGTGGGGCGGTGGGATTAGTTTTGGATTGATACAGGGCTATGGGGAGAGAGTGGGACAGTGGGATTGGTTTGGGATTAATACAGGACTATGTGGAGAGAGTGGGGCAGTGGGATTAGTTTGGGATTGATACAGGACTATGGGGAGAGAGTGGGACAGTGGGATTGGTTTGGGATTAATACAGGACTATGTGGAGAGAGTGGGGCAGTGGGATTAGTGTTGGATTAATGCAGGACTATGGGGAGAGAGTGGGACAGTGGGATTGGTTTGGGATTAATACAGGACTATGGGGAGAGAGTGGATCAGTGCGATTAATTTGGGGATTGATACAGGGCTATGGGGAGAGAGTGGGACAGTGGGATTGGTTTGGGATTAATACAGGGTTATGGGGAGAAAGTGGGACAGTGGGATAAATTTGGGGATTGATACAGGGCTATGGGGAGAGAGTGGGGCAGTGGGATTAGTTTTTGATTAATACAGGACTATGGGGAGAGTGTGGGACAGTGGGATTAATTTGGGGATTGATACAGGGCTATGGGGAGAGAGTGGGACAGTGGGATTAATTTGGGGATTGATACAGGGCTATGGGGAGAGAGTGGGGCAGTGGGATTAATTTGGGGATTGATTCGGGGCTGTGGGGAGAGAGTGGGGCAGTGGGATTAGTTTGGGATTGATACAGGACTATGGGGGGAGAGTGTGGCGGTGGGATTAATTTTGGATTAATACAGGACTATGTGGAGAGAGTGGGACAGTGGGATTAATTTGTGGATTGATACAGGACTATGGGGAGAGAGTGGGACAGTGGGATTAATTTGTGTATTGATACAGGACTATGGGGAGAGAGTGGGGCAGTGTGATTAGTTTGGGATTGATACAGGACTATGGGGAGAGAGTGGGACAGTGGGATTATTTTGGGATTGATACAGGGCTATGGGGAGAGAGTGGGGCAGTGGGATTAATTTGGGGATTGATTCGGGGCTGTGGGGAGAGAGTGGGGCAGTGGGATTAGTTTGGGATTGATACAGGACTATGGGGGGAGAGTGTGGCGGTGGGATTAATTTTGGATTAATACAGGACTATGTGGAGATAGTGGGACAGTGGGATTAATTTGTGGATTGATACAGGACTATGGGGAGAGAGTGGGACAGTGGGATTAATTTGTGGATTGATACAGGACTATGGGGAGAGAGTGGGGCAGTGTGATTAGTTTTAGATTGATACAGTAGTATGGGGAGAGAGTGGGACAGTGGGATTAGTTTGGGATTGATACAGGACTATGGGGAGAGAGTGGGACAGTGGGATTAATTTGGGGATTGATTCAGGGCTGTGGGGAGAGAGTGGGACAGTGGGATTAGTTTGGGGATTGATACAGGGCTATGGGGAGAGAGTGGGACAGTGGGATTAGTGTGGGATTGATACAGGACTATGGGGAGAGAGTGGGACAGTGGGATTAATTTGTGGATTGATACAGGACTATGGGGAGAGAGTGGGACTGTGGGATTAGTTTTGGATTAACACAGGACTATGGGGAGAGAGTGGGACAGTGGGATTAGTTTGGGATTGATACAGGGCTATGGGGAGAGAGTGCGACAGTGGGATTAATTTGGGGATTGATACAGGACTATGGGGAGAGAGTGGGGCAGTGGGATTAGTTTGGGGATTGATTCAGGACTCTGGGGAGAGAGTGGGGCAGTGGGATTAGTTTGGGTTTGATACAGGGCTGTGGGGAGAGGGTGGGGCAGTGGGATTAGTTTGGGTTTGATACAGGGCTATGGGGAGAGTGTGGGACAGTGGGATTAATTTGGGGATTGATACACGGCTATGGGGAGTGGGACAGTGGGATTCATTTGGGGATTGATTCAGGGCTATGGGGAGAGAGTGGGACAGTGGGATTAATTTGGGGATTGATTCAGGGCTATGGGGAGAGAGTGGGGCAGTGGGATTAGTTTTTGATTAATACAGGACTATGTGGAGAGAGTGGGGCAGTGGGATTAGTTTGGGATTAATACAGGACTATGGGGAGAGAGTGGGGCAGTGGGATTAGTTTGGGATTAATACAGGACTATGGGGAGAGAGTGGGACAGTGCGATTAATTTGGGGATTGATACAGGGCTTTGGGGAGAGAGTGGGACAGTGGGATAAATTTGGGGATTGATACAGGGCTTTGGGGAGAGAGTGGGACAGTGGGATTAATTTGTTGGATTGATACAGGACTATGGGGAGTGAGTGGGGCAGTGGGATTAGTTTGGGATTGATACAGGGCTGTGGGGAGAGGGTGGGGCAGTGGGATTAGTTTGGGTTTGATACAGGGCTATGGAGATAGAGTGGGGCAGTGGGATTAATTTGGGATTGATACAGGGCTGTGGGGAGAGTGTGGGACAGTGGGATTAATTTGGTGATTAATACAGGACTATGTGGAGAGAGTGGGACAGTGGGATTGGTTTGGGATTGATACAGGACTATGGGGAGAGAGTGGGACAGTGGGATTAGTTTGGGATTAATACAGGACTATGTGGAGAGAGTGGGGCAGTGGGATTAGTGTTGGATTAATGCAGGACTATGGGGAGAGAGTGGGGCAGTGGGATTAGTTTTGGATTAATACAGGACTATGTGGAGAGAGTGGGGCAGTGGGATTAGTTTGGAATTAATACAGGACTATGGGGAGAGAGTGGGGCAGTGGGATTAATCTGGGGATTGATCCAGGTCTATGGGGAGAGAGTGGGACAGTGGGATTAATTTGGGGATTGATGCAGGGCTATGGGGAGAGAGTGGGACAGTGGGATTAATTTGGGGATTGATACAGGGCTATGGGGAGAGAGTGGGGCAGTGGGATTAGTTTTTGATTAATACAGGACTATGGGGAGAGAGTGGGGCGGTGGGATTAGTTTTGGATTGATACAGGGCTATGGGGAGAGAGTGGGACAGTGGGATTGGTTTGGGATTAATACAGGACTATGTGGAGAGAGTGGGGCAGTGGGATTAGTTTGGGATTGATACAGGACTATGGGGAGAGAGTGGGACAGTGGGATTGGTTTGGGATTAATACAGGACTATGTGGAGAGAGTGGGGCAGTGGGATTAGTGTTGGATTAATGCAGGACTATGGGGAGAGAGTGGGACAGTGGGATTGGTTTGGGATTAATACAGGACTATGGGGAGAGAGTGGATCAGTGCGATTAATTTGGGGATTGATACAGGGCTATGGGGAGAGAGTGGGACAGTGGGATTGGTTTGGGATTAATACAGGGTTATGGGGAGAAAGTGGGACAGTGGGATAAATTTGGGGATTGATACAGGGCTATGGGGAGAGAGTGGGGCAGTGGGATTAGTTTTTGATTAATACAGGACTATGGGGAGAGTGTGGGACAGTGGGATTAATTTGGGGATTGATACAGGGCTATGGGGAGAGAGTGGGACAGTGGGATTAATTTGGGGATTGATACAGGGCTATGGGGAGAGAGTGGGGCAGTGGGATTAATTTGGGGATTGATTCGGGGCTGTGGGGAGAGAGTGGGGCAGTGGGATTAGTTTGGGATTGATACAGGACTATGGGGGGAGAGTGTGGCGGTGGGATTAATTTTGGATTAATACAGGACTATGTGGAGAGAGTGGGACAGTGGGATTAATTTGTGGATTGATACAGGACTATGGGGAGAGAGTGGGACAGTGGGATTAATTTGTGTATTGATACAGGACTATGGGGAGAGAGTGGGGCAGTGTGATTAGTTTGGGATTGATACAGGACTATGGGGAGAGAGTGGGACAGTGGGATTATTTTGGGATTGATACAGGGCTATGGGGAGAGAGTGGGGCAGTGGGATTAATTTGGGGATTGATTCGGGGCTGTGGGGAGAGAGTGGGGCAGTGGGATTAGTTTGGGATTGATACAGGACTATGGGGGGAGAGTGTGGCGGTGGGATTAATTTTGGATTAATACAGGACTATGTGGAGATAGTGGGACAGTGGGATTAATTTGTGGATTGATACAGGACTATGGGGAGAGAGTGGGACAGTGGGATTAATTTGTGGATTGATACAGGACTATGGGGAGAGAGTGGGGCAGTGTGATTAGTTTTAGATTGATACAGTAGTATGGGGAGAGAGTGGGACAGTGGGATTAGTTTGGGATTGATACAGGACTATGGGGAGAGAGTGGGACAGTGGGATTAATTTGGGGATTGATTCAGGGCTGTGGGGAGAGAGTGGGACAGTGGGATTAGTTTGGGGATTGATACAGGGCTATGGGGAGAGAGTGGGACAGTGGGATTAGTGTGGGATTGATACAGGACTATGGGGAGAGAGTGGGACAGTGGGATTAGTTTTTGATTGATACAGGGCTATGGGGAGAGAGTGGGACAGTGGGATTAATTTGGGGATGCATACAGGGCTATGGGGAGACAGTGGGGCAGTGGGATTAGTTTTTGATTGATACAGGGCTATGGGGAGAGAGTGGGATAGTGGGATTAATTTGGGGATTCATACAGGGCTGTGGGGAGAGAGTGGGACAGTGGGATTAATTTGTGGATTGATACAGGGCTATGGGGAGAGAGTGGGGCAGTGGGATTCGTTTGGGATTGATACAGGGCTGTGGGGAGAGAGTGGGGCAGTGGGATTAGTTTTTAATTGATAGAACGACGCCCATTGATACAGCACCTTTATGTCGTAAAACGTCCCGGGGCAATTCACGGGAACGTGTATCAAACAAATTTAAACCACAAATCACATACGGAGGTATTCGGACAGGTGACCAAAAGCTCGGCCGCAGAAGTCGGTGTGAAGGAGCATCTTAAAGGAGAGAGGGGAGAGGTTTGGGGAGGGAATTCCAGAGTTCAGGGCCTGGGCGGAGCGATTAAAATCGGGGATACGCAAGAGCCCAGAATTGGAGGAGAGCAGAGATCTCGGAGGGTTGTTGGGGCTGGAGGAAGTTTCAGAGATCGGGAGGGGCGAGGGCAATGGAGGGATTTGAACAGGAGGGTAAGAATTTTAAAATCAAGGCGTTCCCGGACCGGGAGCCAATGTTAGGTCGAGCGAGCACAGCGGGTGAGGGGTGAACGGGACTCGGTGTGAGTTAGGATACGGGGGGTGAGGGGTGAACGGGACTCGGTGTGAGTTAGGATACGGGGGGGTGAGGGGTGAACGGGACTCGGTGTGAGTTAGGATACTGGGGGTGAGGGGTGAACGGGACTCGGTGTGAGTTAGGATTCGGGGGGGTGAGGGGTGAACGGGACTCGGTGTGAGTTAGGATACGGGGGGGTGAGGGGTGAACGGGACTCGGTGTGAGTTAGGATACGGGGGGTGAGGGGTGAACGGGACTCGGTGTGAGTTAGGATACGGGGGGTGAGGGGTGAACGGGACTCGGTGTGAGTTAGGATACGGGGAGGGTGAGGGGTGAACGGGACTCAGTGTGAGTTAGGATACGGGGGGGGGTGAGGGGTGAACGGGACTCGGTGTGAGTTAGGATACGGGGGGTGAGGGGTGAACGGGACTCGGTGTGAGTTAGGATACGGGGGGTGAGGGGTGAACGGGACTCGGTGTGAGTTAGGATACGGGGGGGGTGAGGGGTGAACGGGACTCGGTGTGAGTTAGGATACGGGGGGGGTGAGGGGTGAACGGGACTCGGTGTGAGTTTGGATACAGGGGGGTGTAAGGGGTGAACAGGACTCGGTGTGAGTTAGGATACGGGGGGTGAGGGGTGAACGGGACTCGGTGTGAGTTTGGATACGGGGGGGTGAGGGGTGAACGGGACTCGGTGTGAGTTAGGATACGGGGGGGGTGAGTGGTGAACGGGACTCGGTGTGAGTTAGGATACGGGGGGTGAGGGGTGAACGGGACTCGGTGTGAGTTCGGATACGGTGGGGTGAGGGGTGAACGGGACTCGGTGTGAGTGAGGATACGGGGGGGGTGAGGGGTGAACGGGACTCGGTGTGAGTTAGGATACGGGGGGGGTGAGGGGTGAACGGGACTCGGTGTGAGTTAGGATACGGGGGGGTGAGGGGTGAACGGGACTCGGTGTGAGTTAGGATACGGGGGGGTGAGGGGTGAACGGGACTCGGTGTGAGTTAGGACACGGGGGGGGTGAGGGGTGAACGGGACTCGGTGTGAGTTAGGATACGGGGGGTGAGGGGTGAACGGGACTCGGTGTGAGTTAGGATACGGGGGGTGAGGGGTGAACGGGACTCGGTGTGAGTTAGGATACGGGGGGGTGAGGGGTGAACGGGACTCGGTGTGAGTTAGGACACGGGGGGGGTGAGGGGTGAACGGGACTCGGTGTGAGTTAGGATACGGGGGGTGAGGGGTGAACGGGACTCGGTGTGAGTTAGGATACGGGGGGTGAGGGGTGAACGGGACTCGGTGTGAGTTAGGATACGGGGGGGTGAGGGGTGAACGAGACTCGGTGTGAGTTAGGATACGGGGGGGTGAGGGGTGAACGGGACTCGGTGTGAGTTAGGATACGGGGGGGTGAGGGGTGAACGGGACTCGGTGTGAGTTAGGATACGGGGGGGGTGAGGGGTGAACGGGACTCGGTGTGAGTTAGGATACGGGGAGGGGTGAGGGGTGAACGGGACTCGGTGTGAGTTAGGATACGGGGGGGTGAGGGGTGAACGGGACTCGGTGTGAGTTAGGATACGGGGGGGTGAGGGGTGAACGGGACTCGGTGTGAGTTAGGATACGGGGGGGTGAGGGGTGAACGGGACTCGGTGTGAGTTAGGATACGCGGGGGTGAGGGGTGAACGGGACTCGGTGTGAGTTAGGATACGGGGGGGTGAGGGGTGAACGGGACTCGGTGTGAGTTAGGATACGGGGGGGTGAGGGGTGAACGGGACTCAGTGTGAGTTAGGATACGGGGGGGTGAGGGGTGAACGGGACTCGGTGTGAGTTAGGATACGGGGGGGTGAGGGGTGAACGGGACTCGGTGTGAGTTCGGATACGGGGGGGTGAGGGGTGAACGGGACTCGGTGTGAGTTAGGATACGGGGGGTGAGGGGTGAACGGGACTCGGTGTGAGTTAGGATACGGGGGGTGAGGGGTGAACGGGACTCGGTGTGAGTTCGGATATGGGAGGGTGAGGGGTGAACGGGACTCGGTGTGAGTCAGGATACGGGGGGGGTGAGGGGTGAACGGGACTCGGTGTGAGTTAGGATACAGGGGGGTGAGGGGTGAACGGGACTCGGTGTGAATTAGGATACGGGGGGTGAGGGGTGAACGGGACTCGGTGTGAGTTAGGATACGGGGGGGTGAGGGGTGAACGGGACTCGGTGTGAGTTCGGATACGGGAGGGTGAGGGGTGAACGGGACTCGGTGTGAGTCAGGATACGGGGGGGTGAGGGGTGAACGGGACTCGGTGTGAGTTAGGATACGGGGGGGTGAGGGGTGAACGGGACTCGGTGTGAGTTAGGATACGGGGGGGGTGAGGGGTGAACGGGACTCGGTGTGAGTCAGGATACGGGGGGTGAGGGGTGAACGGGACTCGGTGTGAGTTAGGATACGGGGGCAGCAGGAGTTTTGGATGATCTGGAGTTTCCGGAGGGTGGGAGATGGGAGGCCGGCCGGCCGGGAGAGCATTGGAATTGGGGAGTCTGGCGATAAGAAAATCATGGATTAAATGAGGGAATTCGTGCAGCTGAGATGTGCCACTGACTGAGACTGGGGGCTGATAGGGAGCACACTGAGGAACGATGCCGAGATGGTCGAATAGCACCGTGAAAGGCTTTCCTTGAGTTTGTCACAATCAGCTGGGCTCTGGGACATGGTGACACTGCGTCCCGCTCATCAGGGACTCTCTCATTTTGGGATTATTTGACCGTTTTTCACCGAAAGGATTGGGGAGATGGAGTCAACGTTTTCGGGTTGTTGTTCTGAACCGAAGTGTATTCACAACAATTGTTTTATTTTAAAAAGGCCCGAAGATGAAGGAGGGTTAAGATGCTCATTTTCCCCAGCGACTGTCAACAATATTAATTCAAAATGACTGAAACACTTCATCCCCATTGTGTTGGGAAATCTCTGGTGTGAGGTGTACAGTAGGTCTGGTCTGACAGACCTTCCCTCCTGGCTCTGACCACGGGCTGATCAAAACAGGGACAGGCAGCTTTTTGAAACACAAAGCCACAAGAACAAGCTGTGGACAGGCTCAGAAATTAAGGGTGCTGAGAAGTTATTTTGTTTCACTCAAGTAACGTGACCCACTAATGTGGGGAAGGGCAGCATTCTCATCACTTTCTAATGAGCCAAGATAAGTTATACAGATTGAATTCAGTGAGTCTGCTCATAATTATTGCTCTGTTTGTTTACCTGTGAAATAAAGCAGCTTAATTCGTATCTGGCCTCGTCTCACCAAATGTTTTTTTGGACTGTCTTCGAACAGTTTGGAGAAGTACATGCGACAGAAACAAAGTATCTGGTTCACATCTCAAAAGATCCTATTGTCAGACTCCTGGGTTACGCCGTGGTGTATTTTGATATTAGGAACATCGGAACAGGAGTCGGCCATTCAGCCCCTCGAGCCTGCTCCGCCATTTGATGAGATCATGGCTGATCTGTGATCGAACTCCATATCCCTGCCTTTGGCCCATATCCCTTCATACCTTTGATTGGCAAAAAGATATCTATCTCAGATTTAAATTTAGCAATTGAGCTAGTATCAATTGCCGTTTGCGGAAGAGAGTTCCAAACTTCTACCACCCTTTGTGTGTAGAAATGTTTTCTAATCTCGCTCCTGAAAGGTCTGGCTCTAATTTTTAGACTGTGCCCCCTACTCCTAGAATCCCCAACCAGCGGAAATAGTTTCTCTCTATCCACCCTATCCGTTCCCCTTAATATCTTATAAACTTCGATCAGATCACCCCTTAACCTTCGAAACTCAAGAGAATACAACCCCAATTTGTGTAATCTCTCCTCGTAACTTAACCCTTGAAGTCCGGGTATCATTCTAGTAAACCTACGCTGCACTCCCTCCAAGGCCAATATGTCCTTCTGAAGGTGCGGTGCCCAGAACTGCTCACAGTACCCCAGGTGTGGTCTAACCTGGCTCGGTCGCCAAGGGCCCTGACGCCAGGCTCGGTCGCTAAAGACTCAGACGCCAGGCTCGGTCGCTAAAGACCCTGACGCCAGGCTCGGTCGCTAAAGACCCTGACGCCAGGCTCGGTCGCTAAAGACCCTGACGCCAGGCTCGGTCGCCAAGGGCCCTGACGCCAGGCTCGGTCGCCAAGGACCCTGACGCCAGGCTCTGTCGCTAAGGGCCCTGACGCCAGGCTCGGTCGCTAAGGGCCCTGACGCCAGGCTCGGTCGCTAAGGGCCCTGACGCCAGGCTCTGTCGCTAAGGGCCCTGATGCCAGGCTCGGTCGCTAAGGGCCCTGACACCAGGCTCGGTCGCTAAGGGCCCTGACGCCAGGCTCTGTCGCTAAGGGCCCTCATGCCAGGCTCGGTCGCTAAAGGCCCTCATGCCAGGCTCAGTCGCTAAGGGCCCTGACGCCAGGTTCTGTCGCTAAAGACCCAGACGCCAGGCTCGGTCGCTAAAGACCCTGATGCCAGGCTCTGTCGCTAAGGGCCCTGACGCCAGGCTCGGTCGCTAAGGGCCCTGACGCCAGGCTCGGTCGCTAAAGACCATGACGCCAGGCTCGGTCGCTAAAGACCCAGACGCCAGGCTCGGTCGCCGAGGGCCCTGACGCCAGGCTCGGTCGCCAAGGGCCCTGACGCCAGGCTCGGTCGCCAAGGGCCCTGACGCCAGGCTCGGTCGCCAAGGGCCCTGACGCCAGGCTCGGTCGCTAAAGACCCTGACGCCAGGCTCGGTCGCCAAGGACCCTGACGCCAGGCTCGGTCGCCAAAGACCCTGACGCCAGGCTCGGTCGCCAAGGGCCCTGACGCCAGGCTCGGTCGCCAAGGGCCCTGACGCCAGGCTCGGTCGCCAAGGGCCCTGACGCCAGGCTCGGTCGCGAAAGGCCCTGACGCCAGGCTCGGTCGCCAAGGGCCCTGACGCCAGGCTCGGTCGCCAAAGACCCTGACGCCAGGCTCGGTCGCCAAGGGCCCTGACGCCAGGCTCGGTCGCCAAGGGCCCTGACGCCAGGCTCGGTCGCCAAGGGCCCTGACGCCAGGCTCGGTCGCCAAGGGCCCTGACGCCAGGCTCGGTCGCCAAGGGCCCTGACGCCAGGCTCGGTCGCCAAGGGCCCTGACGCCAGGCTCGGTCGCCAAGGACCCTGACGCCAGGCTCGGTCGCCAAGGGCCCTGACGCCAGGCTCGGTCGCCAAGGGCCCTGACGCCAGGCTCGGTCGCCAAGGGCCCTGACGCCAGGCTCGGTCGCCAAGGGCCCTGACGCCAGGCTCGGTCGCCAAGGGCCCTGACGCCAGGCTCGGTCGCGAAAGGCCCTGACGCCAGGCTCGGTCGCCAAGGGCCCTGACGCCAGGCTCTGTCGCCAAGGGCCCTGACGCCAGGCTCGGTCGCCAAGGGCCCTGACGCCAGGCTCGGTCGCCAAGGGCCCTGACGCCAGGCTCGGTCGCCAAAGACCCTGACGCCAGGCTCGGTCGCCAAGGGCCCTGACGCCAGGCTCGGTCGCCAAGGGCCCTGACGCCAGGCTCGGTCGCCAAGGGCCCTGACGCCAGGCTCGGTCGCCAAGGGCCCTGACGCCAGGCTCGGTCGCCAAGGGCCCTGACGCCAGGCTCGGTCGCCAAGGACCCTGACGCCAGGCTCGGTCGCCAAGGGCCCTGACGCCAGGCTCGGTCGCCAAGGGCCCTGACGCCAGGCTCGGTCGCCAAGGGCCCTGACGCCAGGCTCGGTCGCCAAGGGCCCTGACGCCAGGCTCGGTCGCCAAGGGTCTCTGGGCGGGCACCAGTTGGCAACGAACATTGACTAACTTTCCGTTCCAGTCAGCCCACCCCACCTTTACCAACAGCAACTTCTATTAACCAACAGTGAGGCCCGAGGTATCCGTTGCTAAGGGCCGTGGGGCCGGTTGCTAAGGTTTCTGCCTGCTCTAAAATGGCGGCCGGTTCCATTACCCTCCCTCATCATCCTAATAAGGGTCATCCCCTCACTCCTCCCCCCTCTCCCCTCCTCCCTCCCCCCTCTCCCCTCCTCCCTCCCCCCTCTCCCCTCCTCCCTCCCCCCTCTCCCTCTCCACCCCCCTCTCCCCTCCATCTTCTCTCTCCCTCATTCCGCCTTCTCTCCTCAGCATCCACCTGTCAATCTCCGCACCCGCTTTGCGCGCATGCGCGGCGGCGGCTGCGCTTCCCCGGATGTTGTTTCCACGCATGCGCCCTGCGGTGATTTCTCTTTTTTTTTCACTCTCTCGCCCCGGGCTCGACAGTGCGCACGCGCGCTAGGGACCAGCCCGTGGCGCCTGCGCAGTCCAGCGCCCACTTCCATTGACCTCGCTGAATATGATTGATGAGGATTCACTCTGCGCGGGAAAAAAACCCATCATCGGAAAGTGGTTTAAACTGCGGAATAACCGGAACAGGTTCGATCAGGACCGCATGGGACACCCAGGCCCATAGCAACGGATACCCAGGCCCATAGCAACGGATAACCAGGCCCATAGCAACGGATAACCAGGCCCATAGCAACGGAAACCCAGACCCATAGCAACGGATACCCAGGCCCATAGCAACGGACACCCAGACCCATAGCAACGGATACCCAGGCCCATAGCAAAGGATACCCAGGCCCATAGCAACGGATAACCAGGCCCATAGCAACGGATATCCAGGCCCATAGCAACGGACACCCAGGCCCATAGCAACGGACACCCAGGCCCATAGCAAAGGATATCCAGGCCCATAGCAACGGACACCCAGGCCCATAGCAAAGGATATCCAGGCCCATAGCAAAGGATATCCAGGCCCATAGCAACGGACACCCAGACCCATAGCAACGGATACCCTGGCCCATAGCAAAGGATACCCAGGCCCATAGCAACGGATAACCAGGCCCATAGCAACGGATAACCAGGCCCATAGCAACGGATAACCAGGCCCATAGCAACGGATATCCAGGCCCATAGCAACGGACACCCAGGCCCATAGCAACGGACACCCAGGCCCATAGCAAAGGATATCCAGGCCCATAGCAACGGACACCCAGGCCCATAGCAAAGGATATCCAGGCCCATAGCAAAGGATATCCAGGCCCATAGCAACGGACACCCAGACCCATAGCAACGGATATCCAGGCCCATAGCAACGGACACCCAGGCCCATAGCAACGGACACCCAGGCCCATAGCAGCGGACACCCAGGCCCATAGCAAAGGACACCCAGGCCCATAGCAAAGGATATCCAGGCCCATAGCAAAGGATATCCAGGCCCATTGCAACGGATAACCAGGCCCATAGCAACGGACACCCAGACCCATAGCAACGGACACCCAGGCCCATAGCAACGGACACCCAGGCCCATAGCAACGGATAACCAGGCCCATAGCAACGGACACCCAGACCCATAGCAACGGACACCCAGGCCCATAGCAACGGATACCCAGGCCCTTAGCAACAGATACCCAGGCCCATAGCAACGGACACCCAGGCCCATAGCAACGGATACCCAGGCCCTTAGCAACAGATACCCAGGCCCTTAGCAACAGATACCCAGGCCCTTAGCAACAGATACCCAGGCCCTTAGCAACAGATACCCAGGCCCTTAGCAACAGATACCCAGGCCCTTAGCAACAGATACCCAGGCCCATAGCAACGGACACCCAGGCACATAGCAATGGACACCTAGGCCCATAGCAACGGACACCTCGGCCCATAGTAACGGATACCCAGTCCCTCAGCAATGGACACACAGGCCCATAGCAACGGATACCCAGTCCCATAGTAACGGATACCCAGGCCCCTAGCAACGGATACCCAGGCCCATAGCAAAGGATACCCAGGCCCCTAGCAACGGATACCCAGGCCCATAGCAAAGGATATCCAGGCCCCTAGCAACGGATACCCAGGCCCATAGCAACGGATACCCAGGCCCATAGCAATGGACACCCAGGCCCATAGTAAAGGATACCCAGGCCCATAGTAAAGGATACCCAAGCCCCTAGCAATGGATACCCAAGCCCCTAGCAATGGATACCCAGGCCCATAGTAAAGGATACCCAGGCCCATAGCAATGGATACTCAGGCCCCTAGCAACGGATACCCAGGCCCTTAGCAACGGATACCCAGGCCCACAGCAACGGATACCCAGGCGCATAGCAACGGATACCCAGGCCCACAGCAACGGACACCCAGGCCCATAGTAACGGACACCCAGGCTCATAGCAACGGATACCCAGTCCCTCAGCAATAGACACACAGGCCCATAGCAACGGATAGCCAGGCCCATAGTAACGGATACCCAGGCCCCTAGCAACGGATACCCAGGCCCATAGCAAAGGATACCCAGGCCCCTAGCAACGGATACCCAGGCCCATAGCAAAGGATATCCAGGCCCCTAGCAACGGATACCCAGGCCCATAGCAACGGATACCCAGGCCCATAGCAATGGACACCCAGGCCCCTATCAACGGATACCCAGGCCCATAGCAACGGACACCCAGGCCCCTATCAATGGATAACCAGGCCCCTAGCAACGGATACCCAGGCCCATAGCAACGGATACCCAGGCCCATAGTAAAGGATACCCAGGCCCCTAGCAACGGATACCCAGGCCCCTAGCAATGGATACCCATGCCCCTATCAACGGATACCCAGGCCCCTAGCAACGGATACCCAGGCCCCTAACAATGGATACCCAGGCCCACAGCAACGGATACCCAGGCACATAGCAAGGATACCCAGGCCCACAGCAACGGATACCCAGGCCCACAGCAACGGATACCCAGGCCCCTAGCAACGGATACCCAGGCCCCTAGCAACGGATACCCAGGCCCCGAGCAACGGATACCCAGGCCCATAGTAAAGGATACCCATGCCCATAGTAAAGGATACCCAAGCCCCTAGCAACGGATACCCAAGCCCCTAGCAACGGATACCCAGGCCCATAGTAAAGGATACCCAAGCCCATAGCAACGGATACTCAGGCCCCTAGCAACGGATACCCAGGCCCATAGCAACGGATACCCAGGCCCCGAGCAACGAATACCCAGGCCCACAGCAATGGATACCCAGGCCCACAGCAACGGATACCCAGGCCCACAGCAACGGATACCCAAGCCCACAGCAACGGATACCCAGGCCCCTAGCAACGGATACCCAGGCCCCTAGCAACGGATACCCAGGCCCCAAGCAACGGATACCCAGGCCCCTAGCAACGGATACCCATGCCCATAGCAACGGATACCCAGGCCCCTAGCAATGGATACCCCGGCCCTTAACAACGGATACCCATGCCCACAGCAACCGAGGCTGGGGTCAGGGCCCCGATCCACCAGGCCCGGGGTCAGGGCTCTAATCCACCCGAGCCCGGGGTCAGGGCCCTGATCCACCCGGCCCGGGGTCAGGGTCCCCATCCACCCGGCCCGGGGTCAGGGTCACGATCCACCCGGCCCGGGGTCAGGGCCCCGATCCACCCGGCCCGGGGTCAGGGTCCCGATCCACCAGGCCCGTGGTCAGGGCTCTAATCCACCCGAGCCCGGGGTCAGGGCCCTGATCCACCCGGCCCGGGGTCAGGGTCCCCATCCACCCGGCCCGGGGTCAGGGTCACGATCCACCCGGCCCGGGGTCAGGACCCCATCCCACCCGACCCGGGGTCAGGGTCACGATCCACCCGGCCCGGGGTCAGGGTCTCGATCCACCAGGCCCGGGGTCAGGGCTCTGATCCACCCGGCCCGGGGTCAGGGTCACGATCCACCCGGCCCGGGGTCAGGGTCCCGATCCACCAGGCCCGGGGTCAGGGCTCTGATCCACCCGGCCCGGGGTCAGGGTCCCGGTCCACCCGGCCCGGGGTCAGGGTCCCGGTCCACCCGGCCCGGGGTCAGGGTCCCGGTCCACCCGGCCCGGGGTCAGGACCCCATCCCACCCGGCCCGGGGTCAGGGTCACGATCCACCCGGCCCGGGGTCAGGACCCCATCCCACCCGGCCCGGGGTCAGGGTCACGATCCACCCGGCCCGGGGTCAGGACCCCGATCCACCCGGCCCGGGGTCAGGGCCCCGATCCACCCGGCCCGGGGTCAGGGCCCCGATCCACCCGGCCCGGGGTCAGGGCCCCGATCCACCCGGCCCGGGGTCAGGGCCCCGATCCACCCGGCCCGGGGTCAGGGCCCCGATCCACCCGGCCCGGGGTCAGGACCCCATCCCACCCGGCCCGGGGTCAGGGTCCCGATCCACCCGGCCCGGGGTCAGGACCCCATCCCACCCGGCCCGGGGTCAGGGCCCCGATCCACCCGGCCCGGGGTCAGGGCCCCGATCCACCCGGCCCGGGGTCAGGGCCCCGGTCCACCCGGCCCGGGGTCAGGGTCCCTGTCCACCCGGCCCGGGGTCAGGGCTCTGATCCACCCGGCCCGGGGTCAGGGTCACGATCCACCCGGCCCGGGGTCAGGGTCACGATCCACCCGGCCCGGGGTCAGGGTCCCCGTCCACCAGGCCCGGGGTCAGGACCGCATCCCACCCGGCCCGGGGTCAGCGTCACGATCCACCCGGCCCGGGGTCAGGACCCCATCCCACCCGGCCCGGGGTCAGGGCCCCGATCCACCCGGCCCGGGGTCAGGACCCCGATCCACCCGGCCCGGGGTCAGGGCCCCGATCCACCCGGCCCGGGGTCAGGACCCCATCCCACCCGGCCCGGGGTCAGGGTCACGATCCACCCGGCCCGGGGTCAGGGTCACGATCCACCCGGCCCGGGGTCAGGACCCCATCGCACCCGGCCCCGGGGTCGGGGTCACGATCCACCCGGCCCGGGGTCAGGACCCCATCCCACCCGGCCCGGGGTCAGGGTCACGATCCACCCGGCCCGGGGTCAGGGTCACGATCCACCCGGCCCGGGGTCAGGACCCCATCCCACCCGGCCCGGGGTCAGGGTCACGATCCACCCGGCCCGGGGTCAGGACCCCATCCCACCCGGCCCGGGGTCAGGGTCACGATCCACCCGGCCCGGGGTCAGGACCCCATCCCACCCGGCCCGGGGTCAGGACCCCATCCCACCCGGCCCGGGGTCAGGGCCCCGATCCACCCGGCCCGGGGTCAGGGTCACGATCCACCCGACCCGGGGTCAGGGTCCCCATCCACCCGGCCCGGGGTCAGGGCCCCGATCCACCCGTCCCGGGGTCAGGGTCCCATCCCACCCGGCCCGGGGTCAGGACCCCATCCCACCCGGCCCGGGGTCAGGGTCACGATCCACCCGGCCCGGGGTCAGGACCCCATCCCACCCGGCCCGGGGTCAGGACCCCATCCCACCCGGCCCGGGGTCAGGACCCCGATCCACCCCGGCCCGGGGTCAGGGTCACGATCCACCCGGCCCGGGGTCAGGTCCCCATCCCACCCGGCCCGGGGTCAGGGTCACGATCCACCCGGCCCGGGGTCAGGGTCCCCATCCACCCGGCCCGGGGTCAGGGTCACGATCCACCCGGCCCGGGGTCAGGTCCCCATCCCACCGGCCCAGGGTTACCATAACATTCGCGCAGGCGCAGTGGGCGACAATGGGGAGAAGCTGCGCCGGCGCAGTGGGCGACAATGGGGGAGAAGCTGCGCCGGCGCAGTGGGCGACAATGGAGGAGAAGTTGCGCAGGCGCGGTGGCGGCGGGTGCCGCGGGGCACGATGGGAGCGGTCTGACCTCTCCGGGGCGCGAGCGGCGGAGAAAAAAATTCAAAGCGGTGGAAAAAAAACGGTCGGTGAGTGAGAGGAAAATAAATCAAATATAATATAAATAATATATAATGATTATAGATATAAATAATATATACAGAGAGAGATTATAGATATAAATAATATATAGTGAGAGATTATATATATAGAGGGGGGAATATAGGGGAATATATATAGAGGGGGGAATATAGGGGAATATATATAGAGGGGGGAATATAGGGGAATATATATAGAGGGGGAATATAGGGGAATATATATAGAGGGGGAATATAGGGGAATATATATAGAGGGGGGAATATAGGGGAATATATATAGAGGGGGAATATAGGGGAATATATATAGAGGGGGGAATATAGGGGAATATATATAGAGGGGGAATATAGGGGAATATATATAGAGGGGGGAATATAGGGGAATATATATAGAGGGGGAATATAGGGGAATATATATAGAGGGGGGAATATAGGGGAATATATATAGAGGGGGAATATAGGGGAATATATATAGTGGGGGGAATATAGGGGAATATATATAGAGGGGGGAATATAGGGGAATATATATAGAGGGGGGAATATAGGGGAATATATATAGAGGGGGGAATATAGGGGAATATATATAGAGGGGGAATATAGGGGAATATATATAGAGGGGGGAATATAGGGGAATATATATAGAGGGGGAATATAGGGGAATATATATAGAGGGGGGAATATAGGGGAATATATATAGAGGGGGGAATATAGGGGAATATATATAGAGGGGGAATATAGGGGAATATATATAGAGGGGGGAATATAGGGGAATATATATAGAGGGGGAATATAGGGGAATATATATAGAGGGGGGAATATAGGGGAATATATATAGAGGGGGAATATAGGGGAATATATATAGAGGGGGGAATATAGGGGAATATATATAGAGGGGGAATATAGGGGAATATATATAGAGGGGGGAATATAGGGGAATATATATAGAGGGGGAATATAGGGGAATATATATAGAGGGGGGAATATAGGGGAATATATATAGAGGGGGGAATATAGGGGAATATATATAGAGGGGGAATATAGGGGAATATATATAGAGGTGGGAATATAGGGGAATATATATAGAGGGGGAATATAGGGGAATATATATAGAGGGGGGAATATAGGGGAATATATATAGAGGGGGGAATATAGGGGAATATATATAGAGGTGGGAATATAGGGGAATATATATAGAGGGGGAATATAGGGGAATATATATAGAGGGGGAATATAGAGGAATATATATAGAGGGGGGAATATAGGGGAATATATATAGAGGGGGGAATATAGGGGAATATATATAGAGGGGGGAATATAGGGGAATATATATAGAGGGGGGAATATAGGGGAATATATATAGAGGGGGAATATAGGGGAATATATATAGAGGGGGAATATAGAGGAATATATATAGAGGGGGGAATATAGGGGAATATATATAGAGGGGGGAATATAGGGGAATATATATAGAGGGGGGAATATAGGGGAATATATATAGAGGGGGGAATATAGGGGAATATATATAGAGGGGGGAATATAGGGGAATATATATAGAGGGGGGAATATAGGGGAATATATATAGAGGGGGGAATATAGGGGAATATATATAGAGGGGGGAATATAGGGGAATATATATAGAGGGGGAATATAGGGGAATATATATAGAGGGGGGAATATAGGGGAATATATATAGAGGGGGGAATATAGGGGAATATATATAGAGGGGGGAATATAGGGGAATATATATAGAGGGGGGAATATAGGGGAATATATATAGAGGGGGGAATATATATAGAGGGGGGGAATATAGAGGAATATATATAGAGGGGGGGAATATAGGGGAATATATATAGAGGGGGGAATATAGGGGAATATATATAGAGGGGGGAATATATATAGAGGGGGGGAATATAGAGGAATATATATAGAGGGGGGAATATAGGGGAATATATATAGAGGGGGGAATATAGGGGAATATATATAGAGGGGGGAATATAGGGGAATATATATAGAGGGGGGAATATATATAGAGGGGGGAATATAGAGGAATATATATAGAGGGGGGGAATATAGGGGAATATATATAGAGGGGGAATATATATAGAGGGGGGGAATATAGAGGAATATATATAGAGGGGGGGAATATAGGGGAATATATATAGAGGGGGAATATAGAGGAATATATATAGAGGGGGGAATATAGGGGAATATATATAGAGGGGGAATATAGAGGAATATATATAGAGGGGGGAATATAGGGGAATATATATAGAGGGGGGAATATAGGGGAATATATATAGAGGGGGGAATATAGAGGAATATATATAGAGGGGGGAATATAGGGAATATATAGAGGGGGGAATATAGAGGAATATATATAGAGGGGGGAATATAGGGGAATATATATAGAGGGGGAATATAGGGGAATATATATAGAGGGGGGAATATAGAGGAATATATATAGAGGGGGGAATATAGGGGAATATATATAGAGGGGGGAATATAGAGGAATATATATAGAGGGGGAATATAGGGGAATATATATAGAGGGGGAATATAGGGGAATATATATAGAGGGGGGAATATAGGGGAATATATATAGAGGGGGGAATATAGGGGAATATATATAGAGGGGGGAATATAGGGGAATATATATAGAGGGGGGAATATAGAGGAATATATATAGAGGGGGGAATATTGGGGAATATATATAGAGGGGGAATATAGGGGAATATATATAGAGGGGGGAATATAGGGGAATATATATAGAGGGGGAATATAGGGGAATATATATAGAGGGGGGAATATAGGGGAATATATATAGAGGGGGGAATATAGGGGAATATATATAGAGGGGGGAATATAGGGGAATATATATAGAGGGGGGAATATAGAGGAATATATATAGAGGGGGGAATATAGGGGAATATATATAGAGGGGGGAATATAGGGGAATATATATAGAGGGGGGAATATAGGGGAATATATATAGAGGGGGGAATATAGGGGAATATATATAGAGGGGGGAATATAGGGGAATATATATAGAGGGGGGAATATAGGGGAATATATATAGAGGGGGGAATATAGGGGAATATATATAGAGGGGGGAATATAGAGGAATATATATAGAGGGGGGAATATAGGGGAATATATATAGAGGGGGAATATAGGGGAATATATATAGAGGGGGGAATATAGGGGAATATATATAGAGGGGGGAATATAGGGGAATATATATAGAGGGGGGAATATAGAGGAATATATATAGAGGGGGGAATATAGGGGAATATATATAGAGGGGGAATATAGGGGAATATATATAGAGGGGGGAATATAGAGGAATATATATAGAGGGGGGAATATAGGGGAATATGGAGGGGGAATATAGGGGAATATATATAGAGGGGGGAATATAGGGGAATATATATAGAGGGGGAATATAGGGGAATATATATAGAGGGGGGAATATAGGGGAATATATATAGAGGGGGGAATATAGAGGAATATATATAGAGGGGGGAATATAGGGAATATGGAGGGGGAATATAGGGGAATATATATAGAGGGGGGAATATAGGGGAATATATATAGAGGGGGAATATAGGGGAATATATATAGAGGGGGGAATATAGAGGAATATATATAGAGGGGGGAATATAGGGGAATATGGAGGGGGGAATATAGGGGAATATATATAGAGGGGGAATATAGGGAAATATATATAGAGGGGGGAATATAGAGGAATATATATAGAGGGGGGAATATAGGGGAATATGGAGGGGGAATATAGGGGAATATATATAGAGGGGGGAATATAGGGGAATATATATAGAGGGGGAATATAGGGGAATATATATAGAGGGGGAATATAGGGGAATATATATAGAGGGGGGAATATAGGGGAATATATATAGAGGGGGGAATATAGGGGAATATATATAGAGGGGGGAATATAGGGGAATATATATAGAGGGGGAATATAGGGGAATATATATAGAGGGGGGAATATAGGGGAATATATATAGAGGGGGGAATATAGAGGAATATATATAGAGGGGGGAATATAGGGGAATATATATAGAGGGGGGAATATAGGGGAATATATATAGAGGGGGAATATAGGGGAATATATATAGAGGGGGGAATATAGAGGAATATATATAGAGGGGGGAATATAGGGGAATATATATAGAGGGGGAATATAGGGGAATATATATAGAGGGGGAATATAGGGGAATATATATAGAGGGGGGAATATAGGGGAATATATATAGAGGGGGGAATATAGGGGAATATATATAGAGGGGGAATATAGGGGAATATATATAGAGGGGGAATATAGGGGAATATATATAGAGGGGGGAATATAGAGGAATATATATAGAGGGGGGAATATAGGGGAATATAGATAGAGGGGGGAATATAGGGGAATATAGATAGAGGGGGGGATATAGGGGAATATATATAGAGGGGGGAATATAGGGGAATATATATCGAGGGGGGAATATAGGGGAATATATATCGAGGGGGGAATATAGGGGAATATATATAGAGGGGGGGATATAGGGGAATATATATAGAGGGGGGAATATAGGGGAATATATATAGAGGGGGGAATATAGGGGAATATATATAGAGGGGGGAATATAGGGGAATATATATAGAGGGGGGAATATAGGGGAATATATATAGAGGGGGGAATATAGGGGAATATATATAGAGGGGGGAATATCGGGGAATATAGATAGAGGGGGGATATAGGGGAATATATATAGAGGGGGAATATAGAGGAATATATATAGAGGGGGGAATATATATAGAGGGGGAATATAGAGGATTATATATAGAGGGGGGATATAGGGGAATATATATGGAGGGGGGAATATAGGGGAATATATATGGAGGGGGGAATATAGGGGAATATATATAGAGGGGGGGATATAGGGGAATATATATAGAGGGGGGAATATAGGGGAATATATATAGAGGGGGGAATATAGGGGAATATAGATAGAGGGGGGGATATAGGGGAATATATATAGAGGGGGAATATAGCGGAATATATATAGAGGGGGGAATATAGGGGAATATATATAGAGGGGGGAATATAGGGGAATATAGATAGAGGGGGGGATATAGGGGAATATATATAGAGGGGGAATATAGAGGAATATATATAGAGGGGGGAATATAGAGGAATATATATAGAGGGGGGAATATATATAGAGGTGGGAATATAGGGGAATATATATAGAGGGGGGAATATAGGGGAATATATATAGAGGGGGAATATAGAGGAATATATATAGAGGGGGGAATATATATAGAGGTGGGAATATAGGGAATATATATAGCGGGGGGAATATAGGAGAATATAGATAGAGGGGGGGATATAGGGGAATATATATAGAGGGGGAATATAGAGGAATATATATAGAGGGGGGAATATAGGGGAATATATATAGAGGGGGGAATATAGAGGAATATATATAGAGGGGGGAATATAGAGGAATATATATAGAGGGGGGAATATAGAGGAATATATATAGAGGGGGGAATATAGAGGAATATATATAGAGGGGGGGATATAGGGGAATATATATAGAGGGGGGAATATAGGGAATATATATAGAGGGGGAATATAGAGGAATATATATAGAGGGGGGAATATAGAGGAATATATATAGAGGGGGGGATATAGGGGAATATATATAGAGGGGGGAATATAGGGGAATATATATAGAGGGGGGGATATAGGGGAATATATATAGAGGGGGGAATATAGGGGAATATATATAGAGGGGGAATATAGAGGAATATATATAGAGGGGGAATATAGGGGAATATATATAGAGGGGGGAATATAGGGGAATATATATAGAGGGGGGAATATAGGGGAATATATATAGAGGGGGGATATAGGGGAATATATATAGAGGGGGGAATATAGGGGAATATATATAGAGGGGGAATATAGGGGAATATATATAGAGGGGGGAATATAGGGGAATATATATAGAGGGGGGAATATAGGGGAATATATATAGAGGGGGGAATATAGGGGAATATATATAGAGGGGGGAATATAGGGGAATATATATAGAGGGGGGAATATAGGGGAATATATATAGAGGGGGGAATATAGGGGAATATATATCGAGGGGGGAATATAGGGGAATATATATAGAGGGGGGGAATATAGGGGAATATATATAGAGGGGGGAATATAGGGGAATATATATAGAGGGGGGGATATAGGGGAATATATATAGAGGGGGGAATATAGGGGAATATATATAGTGGGGGGAATATAGGGGAATAGATATAGAGGGGGGGAATATAGGGGAATATATATAGAGGGGGGAATATAGGGGAATATATATAGAGGGGGGAATATAGGGGAATATATATAGTGGGGGGAATATAGGGGAATATATATAGAGGGGGGAATATAGGGGAATATATATAGAGGGGGGAATATAGGGGAATATATATAGAGGGGGGAATATAGGGGAATATATATAGAGGGGGGGAATATAGGGGAATATATATAGAGGGGGGGAATATAGGGGAATATATATAGAGGGGGGGAATATAGGGGAATATATATAGAGGGGGGGAATATAGGGGAATATATATAGAGGGGGGGAATATAGGGGAATATATATAGAGGGGGGGAATATAGAGGAATATATATAGAGGGGGGAATATAGAGGAATATATATAGAGGGGGGAATATAGGGGAATATATATAGAGGGGGGAATATAGGGGAATATATATAGAGGGGGGAATATAGGGGAATATATATAGAGGGGGGAATATAGGGGAATATATATAGAGGGGGAATATATATAGAGGGGGGGAATATAGAGGAATATATATAGAGGGGGAATATAGGGGAATATATATCGAGGGGGGAATATAGGGGAATATATATAGAGGGGGGAATATAGGGGAATATATATAGAGGGGGGAATATAGGGGAATATATATAGAGGGGGGAATATGGGGGAATATATATAGAGGGGGGAATATTGGGGAATATATATGGAGGGGGGAATATTGGGGAATATATATGGAGGGGGGAATATAGGGGGAATATGGAGGGGGGAATATAGGGGAATATATATGGAGGGGGGAATATAGGGGAATATATATGGAGGGGGGAATATCGGGGAATATATATAGAGGGGGGAATATAGAGGAATACATATCGAGGGGGGAATATAGAGGAATATATATGGAGGGGGGAATATAGGGGAATATATATAGAGGGGGAATATAGGGGAATATATATAGAGGGGGAATATAGGGGAATATATATAGAGGGGGGAATATAGGGGAATATATATAGAGGGGGGAATATAGGGGGAATATGGAGGGGGAATATAGGGGAATATATATGGAGGGGGGAATATAGGGGAATATATATGGAGGGGGGAATATAGGGGAATATATATCGAGGGGGGAATATAGGGGAATATATATAGAGGGGGGAATATGGGGGAATATATATGGAGGGGGGAATATAGAGGAATATATATGGAGGGGGGAATATAGGGGAATATATATGGAGGGGGGAATATAGGGGAATATATATGGAGGGGGGAATATAGAGGAATATATATGGAGGGGGGAATATAGGGGAATATATATGGAGGGGGGAATATAGAGGAATATATATAGAGGGGGGAATATAGGGGAATATATATAGAGGGGGAATATGGGGGAATATATATGGAGGGGGGAATATTGGGGAATATATATGGAGGGGGGAATATAGGGGGAATATGGAGGGGGGAATATAGGGGAATATATATGGAGGGGGGAATATAGGGGAATATATATGGAGGGGGGAATATAGGGGAATATATATAGAGGGGGGAATATAGAGGAATATATATCGAGGGGGAAATATAGAGGAATATATATCGAGGGGGGAATATAGGGGAATATATATAGAGGGGGGAATATAGGGGAATATATATAGAGGGGGAATATAGGGGAATATATATAGAGGGGGGAATATAGGGGAATATATATAGAGGGGGGAATATAGGGGAATATATATGGAGGGGGGAATATAGGGGAATATATATGGAGGGGGGAATATAGGGGAATATATATAGAGGGGGGAATATAGAGGAATATATATCGAGGGGGAAATATAGAGGAATATATATCGAGGGGGGAATATAGGGGAATATATATAGAGGGGGAATATAGGGGAATATATATAGAGGGGGGAATATAGGGGAATATATATAGAGGGGGGAATATAGGGGAATATATATAGAGGGGGGAATATAGGGGGAATATGGAGGGGGGAATATAGGGGAATATATCTTGAGGGGGGAATATAGGGGAATATATATGGAGGGGGGAATATAGGGGAATATATATAGAGGGGGAATATAGGGGAATATATATAGAGGGGGGAATATAGAGGAATATATATAGAGGGTGGAATATAGGGGAATATATATATAGAGGGGGGGAATATAGGGGAATATGTCTCGAGGGGGGGAATATGTCTCGAGGGGGGGAATATGTCTCGAGGGGGGGAATATGTCTCGAGGGGGGGAATATAGAGTAAAATATAGAGAAGGGAAATGGAGAAAGTGCGGAAATTTCTTGGGGGAAATGGGGTGGGAGATGGGGGGAAATGGGATGGGAGATAGGGGAATATGGGGGGAATAGGAGGAGCGTGAGGGGAAACGGAGATATTGGGGAGAGTGTGGGGGAAATCGAGGGGGCAAATGTCTTCACAGAAGAGGGGGTGATGCAGAGATTGTAGTTAAGGAGCAGGAGTGTGAAATATTGGATGGGATAAACATAGTGAGAGAGGAAGTATTAAGGGGATTAGCATCTTTGAAAGTAGATAAATCACCAGGGCAGGATGAAATGTATCCCAGGCTATTAAAGGAAGCTAGGGAGGAAATAGCGGAGGCCCTGAACATCATTTTCCAATCCTTACTGGGTACAGGCGTGGTGCCGGAGGATTGGAGGACTGCTAACATTGTACTGTTGTTTAAAAAGGGAAAAACAGAAAGACCGAGTAATTACAGGCCAGTCAGTTTAACCTTGGTGGTGGGCAAATTATTGAATCAATTCTGAGGGACGGTATAAATCGTCATTTAGAAAGGCATGGGTTAATCAAGGACAGTCAGCATGGATTTGTTAAGGGAAGGACTAACTTGATTGAATTTTTTGAGGCGGTAACAAGGAGGGTCGATGAGGGTAGCGCGTTTGATGTCATCTACATGGATTTTAGCAAGGCTTTTGACAAGGTCCCACATGGCAGACAGGTCAAGAAAGTAAAAGCCCATGGGATCCAAGGGAAAGTGGCAAGTTGGATCCAGAATTGGCTCAGTGGCAGGAAGCAAAGGGTAATGGTCGACAGGTGTTTTTGTGACTGGAAGGCTGTTTCCAGTGGGGTTCCGCAGGGCTCAGTACCAGGTCCCTTGCTTTTTGTGGTATTTATCAATGATTTAGACTTAAATGTAGGGGACTCGATTAAGAAGTTTGCTGATGAGACAAAAATTGGCCGTGTGGTTGATAGTGAGGAGGAAAGCTGTAGACTGCAGGAAGATATCATCGGACTGGTCAAGTGGGCAGAAACGTGGCAAATGGAATTCAATCAGAAGTCTGAGTTATGCATTTGGGGAGGGCAAACAAGGCAAGGGAATACACAATAAATGAGAGGATACTGAGGTGTAGAGGAACAAAGGGACCTTGGAGTGCATGTCCACAGATCCCTGAAGGTATCAGGACAGATGGTTAAAAAGGCATACGGGATACTGTCCTTTATTAGCCGAGGCATAGAATATAAGAGCAGGGAGGGGTTATGCTAGTTAGGCCACAGCTAGAGTACTGCGTACAGTTCCGGAGTCTCCACATGATAGGAAAGATGTGATTGCACTTGAGAGGGTACAGAGGAGATTTACGAGGATGTTGCCAGGACTGGAGAATTTTAGCTATGAGGAGAGATTGGATAGGCTGAGGGGAGATTTAATTGAGGTATATAAAATTGAGGGGCCGAGATGGAGTGGATAGGAAGGACCTATTTTCCTTAGCAGAGAGGTCAATAACCATGGGGCATAGATTTAAAGTAATTGGTAGAAGGATTAGAGGGGAGCTGAGGAGAAATGTTTTCACCCAGAGGGTGGTGGGAGTCTGGAACCCACTGCCTGAGAGGGTGGGAGAGGCAGGATTTAAAGAGTACTTGGATGTGCACTTGAAATGCCATAACCTACAAGGCTACGGACCAAGTGCTGGAAAGTGGGATTCGGCTGGATAGCTCTATTTCGATCGGCACAGACACGATGGACCGAATGGCCGCCTTCTGTGCTGTAAATTTTCGATGTGTCTATGAAATGGGGAAATGGGAATTAGGGGAAGAGTGAAGGAAATAGAGGGGGATATAGGGGCGAGTGGGGGGGGACATAGGGGCGAGTGGGGGGGGACATAGGGGCGAGTGGGGGGGGACATAGGGGCGAGTGGGGGGGGACATAGGGGCGAGTGGGGGGGGGACATAGGGGCGAGTGGGGGGGGACATAGGGGCGAGTGGGGGGGGGACATAGGGGCGAGTGGGGGGGGGACATAGGGGCGAGTGGGGGGGGACATAGGGGCGAGTGGGGGGGGACATAGGGGCGAGTGGGGGGGGAACATAGGGGCAAGTGGGGGGGGACATAGGGGCGAGTGGGGGGGGGACATAGTGGCGAGTGGGGGGGGGACATAGTGGCGAGTGGGGGGGGGACATAGGGGCGAGTGGGGGGGGGACATAGGGGCGAGTGGGGGGGGGACATAGTGGCGAGTGGGGGGGGGACATAGGGGCGAGTGGGGGGGGGACATAGGGGCGAGTGGGGGGGGACATAGGGGCGAGTGGGGGGGGGACATAGGGGCGAGTGGGGGGGGGACATAGGGGCGAGTGGGGGGGGGGACATAGGGGCGAGTGGGGGGGGACATAGGGGCGAGTGGGGGGGGGACATAGGGGCGAGTGGGGGGGGGGGACATAGGGGCGAGTGGGGGGGGGGACATAGGGGCGAGTGGGGGGGGGACATAGGGGCGAGTGGGGGTGGACATAGGGGCGAGTGGGGGGGATCTCGGGGCGAGTGAGGGGATATAGTTGAGGAAATGGGGGAAAGTGTGGGGGAAATGGGGAAATTGTGGGGTAGATAGGGGAGAGTGAGAAATGAGTGAGGGGGAAATGGGGAAGTAGGGGGAGGAGAGTGAGGGAGGAATGGGGTAGATAGGGGGAAATTGTGGGGTAGAGAGGGGGAATAGAGGATGTGAGGGGAGGATGTGGGGTAATTTGGGGGAGGTCGGGGGAGAGAGGGACATGGGGTAAAAGAAGTGAGAGGGGGAGAGTGAGGGGGAGGCGAGAATGGGGAAGTGAGGGAGGAAATAGGGGAGAGTGAGGGGGAAGTGGGGGGATTGAGGGGGGAAGGGGAAGGTGTGAAAAGGGGAAATAGGGGTAAATAGAGGAGAATGAGGGGAGAGTGAGGAGAAAATAGAGGAGAATGGGGGTGGAGGATTGCAGGGAAATGGGGAAGTGAGGGGGGGAAGTGAATATAAGAACATAAGAAATAGGAGCAGGAGTAGGCCATTCGGCCCCTCGAGCCTCCTCCGCCATTCAATCAGATCATGGCCGATCTTCGACCTCAACTCCACTTTCCCGCCCGATCCCCATATCCCTTGATTCCCCTCGAGTCCATAAATCTATCGATCTCAGCCTTGAATATACTCAACGACTGAGCATCCACAGCCCTCTGGGGTAGAGAATTCCAAAGATTCACAACCCTCTGAGTGAAGAAATTCCTCCATATCTCAGTCTTAAATGGCCGACCCCTTATCCTGAGACTATGCCCCCTAGTTCTAGGCTCTCCAGCGCAGGGTAAACAACCTCTCAGCATCTACCCTGTCAACCACTCCAGTGGCTGGAGTCATACCGAGCACAAAGGAAGATGGTAGTGGTTGTTGGAGGCCAATCATCTCAGCCCTAGGACATTGCTGCAGGAGTTCCTCAGGGCAGTGTCCTAGGCCCAACCATCTTCAGCTGCTTCATCAATGACCTTCCCTCCATCATAAGGTCAGAAATGGGGATGTTTGCTGATGACTGCACAGTGTTCAGTTCCATTCGCAACCCCTCAAATAATGAAGCAGTCCGTGCCCGCATGCAGCAAGACCTGGACAACATTCACGCTTGGGCTGATAAGTGGCAAGTAACATTCGCGCCAGGCAATGACCATCTCCGACAAGAGAGAGTCTAACCACCTCCCCTTGACATTCAACGGCATTACCGTTGCCGAATCCCCCACCATCGACATCCTGGGGGTCACCATTGACCAGAAACTTAACTGGACCAGCCATATAAATACTGTGGCTACAAGAGCAGGTTAGAGGCTGGGTATTCTGCGGCGAGTGACTCACCTCCTGACTCCCCAAAGCCTTTCCACCATCTACAAGGCACAAGTCAGGAGTGTGATGGAATACTCTCCACTTGCTTGGATGAGTGCAGCTCCAACAACACTCAAGAAGCTCGACACCATCCAGGACAAAGCAGCCCACTTGATTGGCACCCCATCCACCACCCTAAACATTCACTCCCTTCCCCACCGGTGCACCGTGGCTGCAGTGTGTACCATCCACAGGATGCCCTGCAGCAACTCGCCAAGGCTTCTTCGACAGCATCTCCCAAACCCGCGACCTCTACCACTTAGAAGGACAAGAGCAGCAGGCACATGGGAACACCACCACCTGCACGTTCCCCTCCAAGTCACACACCATCCCGACTTGGAAATATATCGGCCGTTCCTTCATCGTCGCTGGGTCAAAATCCTGGAACTCCCTTCCTAACAGCACTGTGGGAGAACCTTCACCACACGGACTGCAGCGGTTCAAGAAGGCGGCTCACCACCACCTTCTCGAGGGCAATTAGGGATGGGCAATAAATGCCGGCCTCGCCAGCGACTCCCACATCCCATGAACGAATTTTAAAAAAAGCCCCGTCAGAACCTTGTATGTTTCAATGAGATCACCTCTCATTCTTCTGAACTTCAGAGAGTATCGGCCCATTCTACTCAATCTCTCCTCATAGGACAACCCTCTCATCCCAGGAATTAATCTAGTGAACCTTTGTTGCACCCCCTCTAAGGCAAGTATATCCTTCCTTAGATAAGGAGACCAAAACTGTACACAGTACTCCAGGTGAGGTCTCACCAAATCCCTGTGCAATTGTAGTAAGACTTCCTCACTCTTGTACTCCAACCCCCTTGCAATAAAGGCTGAATGGGGAGAATTATGAGGGACTGAGGAGGAAATAGGAGGGGGAATATGAGGGGGGCGTGAGGTGGGGAAATGGGGAGAATTAGGAGGGGGAATATGAGGGAATGAGGGGGAGTGAGATGGGGAGAATTAGGAGGGGGAATATGAGGGAATGATGGGGAGTGAGGTGGGGAAATGGGAATTAGGAGGGGGAGTGAGGTGGGGAAATGGGGGGAATTAGGAGGGGGAGTGAGGTGGGGAAATGGGGGGAATTAGGAGGGGGAGTGAGGTGGGGAAATGGGGGGAATTAGGAGGGGGAGTGAGGTGGGGAAATGGGGGGAATTAGGAGGGGGAGTGAGGTGGGGAAATGGGGGGAATTAGGAGGGGGAGTGAGGTGGGGAAATGGGGGGAATTAGGAGGGGGAGTGAGGTGGGGAAATGGGGGGAATTAGGAGGGGGAGTGAGGTGGGGAAATGGGGGGAATTAGGAGGGGGAGTGAGGTGGGGAAATGGGGGGAATGAGGAGGGGGAGTGAGGTGGGGAAATGGGGGGAATTAGGAGGGGGAGTGAGGTGGGGGAATTAGGAGGGGGAGTGAGGTGGGGAAATGGGGGGAATTAGGAGGGGGAGTGAGGTGGGGGAATTAGGAGGGGGAGTGAGGTGGGGAAATGGGGGGAATTAGGAGGGGGAGTGAGGTGGGGAAATGGGGGGAATTAGGAGGGGGAGTGAGGTGGGGAAATGGGGGGAATTAGGAGGGGGAGTGAGGTGGGGAAATGGGGGGAATTAGGAGGGGGAGTGAGGTGGGGAAATGGGAATTAGGAGGGGGAGTGAGGTGGGAAAATGGGGGGAATTAGGAGGGGGAGTGAGATGGGGAAATGGGAATTAGGGAGAATATGAGGGGGAGTGAGATGGGGAAATGGGAGAATTATGAGGGAGTGAGATGGGGAAATGGGAGAATTATGAGGGGGAATACGAGGGAGTGATATGGGGAAATGGGGAGAATTAGGAGGGGGAATAAGAGGGAGTGAGATGGGGAAATGGGGAGAATTATGAGGGGGAGTGAGATGGGGAGGAATATGAGAGGGAGTGAGATGGGGAAATGGGGAGAATTAGGAGGGGGAGAGATGTGGGGAAATGGGGAGAATTAGGGGGAGAGATGTGGGGAAATGGGGAGGAATATGAGGGGGAGTGAGATGGGGATAGTAAGCGGGAAATGGGGTGAATTTATGAGGGGTAAAAATGAGGTGGGGAGTGACTGGTCGTCTGTCTCGTGATCTGTCACCTCGCGCAGAAGCTTTGTCTGTCTCTACGTCTTGTCTTGTCTGTCTTTGCGTCCGTCTGTCTTTGCGTCCGTCTGTCTTTGCGTCCGTCTGTCTGTGTGCCCGTCTGTCTGTGTGCCCGTCCGTCTGTGTGCCTGTTGCTCTCTCACTTCCTCTCTTTCTCCACCTTTGGGAATGTCTGTGAAGAATGACGTTGCTCCGTGGCTCTTGACGACTTTGGCGCCGCTGTCGTTATGGAAACCCAGCGGCAGAGCACTTCCCGCGCCAAGAACCTGCCTCCACAGCGCCTGAAACCACCGCCTGGCGCCACCCTGGTGTCTGGGCACCGTATCGCACGACCGTGGGACGAGGAGCTCTTCATCTGCTCTGTGTGTGGCATCAGCTTCGATGGCACTGCCACCTTTGACCAGCACCAGCGCACACACATGGGCGAGAAGCCCTTCGAATGCTTGGACTGTGGCAAATATTTCAAGGACTGGGTGCACCTCGCTCAACACCAGCAGGTGCACACAGGTGAGAGCCCCTTCAAATGTCCCGTCTGTGGCAAGTGTTTCAATGATCTGTCCAACTTCTCCCTGCACCAGCGCACGCACTCCTGCTAGAGACACGCCCGGTGACCAACAGAGAGAGAGGAGGAGACCCGGTGATCAGGGAGACTGACCGGGAGAGAGAGGGAGACCCGGTGATCGGGGACACTGACCGGGAGAGAGAGAGAGAGAGAGAGAGAGAGGAGACCCGGTGATCGGGGACACTGACCGGGAGAGAGAGAGGAGGAGACCCGGTGATCGGGGACACTGACCGGGAGAGAGAGGAGGAGACCCGGTGATCGGGGACACTGACCGGGAGAGAGAGGAGGAGACCCGGTGATCGGGGACACTGACCGGGAGAGAGAGGAGGAGACCCGGTGATCGGGGACACTGACCGGGAGAGAGAGAGGAGGAGACCCGGTGATCGGAGACACTGACCGGGAGAGAGAGGAGGAGACCCGGTGATCGGGGACACTGACCGGGAGAGAGAGAGAGAGGAGACCCGGTGATCGGGGACACTGACCGGGAGAGAGAGAGAGAGGAGACCCGGTGATCGGGGACACTGACCGGGAGAGAGAGAGAGAGGAGACCCGGTGATCGGGGACACTGACCGGGAGAGAGAGAGAGAGGAGACCCGGTGATCGGGGACACTGACCGGGAGAGAGAGGAGGAGACCCGGTGATCGGGGACACTGACCGGGAGAGAGAGAGGAGGAGACCCGGTGATCGGGGACACTGACCGGGAGAGAGAGAGAGGAGACCCGGTGATCGGGGACACTGACCGGGAGAGAGAGAGAGGAGACCCGGTGATCGGGGACACTGACCGGGAGAGAGAGAGGAGGAGACCCGGTGATCGGGGACACTGACCGGGAGAGAGAGAGAGGAGGAGACCCGGTGATCGGGGACACTGACCGGGAGAGAGAGAGGAGGAGACCCGGTGATCGGGGACACTGACCGGGAGAGAGAGAGAGGAGGAGACCCGGTGATCGGGGACACTGACCGGGAGAGAGAGGAGGAGGAGACCCGGTGATCGGGGACACTGACCGGGAGAGAGAGGAGGAGACCCGGTGATCGGGGACACTGACCGGGAGAGAGAGAGGAGGAGACCCGGTGATCGGAGACACTGACCGGGAGAGAGAGAGGAGGAGACCCGGTGATCGGGGACACTGACCGGGAGAGAGAGAGAGAGGAGACCCGGTGATCGGAGACACTGACCGGGAGAGAGAGAGGAGGAGACCCGGTGATCGGGGACACTGACCGGGAGAGAGAGAGGAGGAGACCCGGTGATCGGGGACACTGACCGGGAGAGAGAGAGGAGGAGACCCGGTGATCGGGGACACTGACCGGGAGAGAGAGAGGAGGAGACCCGGTGATCGGGGACACTGACCGGGAGAGAGAGAGGAGGAGACCCGGTGATCGGGGACACTGACCGGGAGAGAGAGAGGAGGAGACCCGGTGATCGGGGACACTGACCGGGAGAGAGAGAGGAGGAGACCCGGTGATCGGGGACACTGACCGGGAGAGAGAGAGGAGGAGACCCGGTGATCGGGGACACTGACCGGGAGAGAGAGAGGAGGAGACCCGGTGATCGGGGACACTGACCGGGAGAGAGAGAGGAGGAGACCCGGTGATCGGGGACACTGACCGGGAGAGAGAGAGGAGGAGACCCGGTGATCGGGGACACTGACCGGGAGAGAGAGAGGAGGAGACCCGGTGATCGGGGACACTGACCGGGAGAGAGAGAGGAGGAGACCCGGTGATCGGGGACACTGACCGGGAGAGAGAGAGGAGGAGACCCGGTGATCGGGGACACTGACCGGGAGAGAGAGGAGGAGACCCGGTGATCGGGGACACTGACCGGGAGAGAGAGGAGGAGACCCGGTGATCGGGGACACTGACCGGGAGAGAGAGAGGAGGAGACCCGGTGATCGGGGACACTGACCGGGAGAGAGAGAGGAGGAGACCCGGTGATCGGGGACACTGACCGGGAGAGAGAGGAGGAGACCCGGTGATCGGGGACACTGACCGGGAGAGAGAGGAGGAGACCCGGTGATCGGGGACACTGACCGGGAGAGAGAGAGGAGGAGACCCGGTGATCGGGGACACTGACCGGGGGAGAGAGGAGGAGACCCGGTGATCGGGGACACTGACCGGGAGAGAGAGAGGAGGAGACCCGGTGATCGGGGACACTGACCGGGAGAGAGAGAGAGGAGGAGACCCGGTGATCGGGGACACTGACCGGGAGAGAGAGAGGAGGAGACCCGGTGATCGGGGACACTGACCCTCTGAGTCTGTGATCGACCGGGAATCGTTTGGGCCCGAGTCCCCTCCGATGGACCGGGAATCGTTTGGGCCCGAGTCCCCTCCGATGGACCGGGAATCGTTTGGGCCCGAGTCCCCTCCGATGGACCGGGAATCGTTTGGGCCCGAGTCCCCTCCGATCGACTGCGCGGACCAGTTTCCGTGGACCTGGAACTGTTTCTTATTGTAAATGACTCATCAAATGAAAACCAAGTGAAATATATCTCTGCCCTGAGGGTTGTCCTTATATAACACAGGGTGTCTGAATATCACAGGGTGTGTGTGTGGGTGTCTGAATATCACAGGGTGTGTGTGTGGGTGTCTGAATATCACAGGGTGTGTGTGTGTGTGTCTGAATATCACGGTGTGTGTGTGTCTGAATATCACGGTGTGTGTGTGTCTGAATATCACGGTGTGTGTGTGTCTGAATATCACGGTGTGTGTGTGTCTGAATATCACGGTGTGTGTGTGTCTGAATATCACGGTGTGTGTGTGTCTGAATATCACGGTGTGTGTGTGCCTGACTATCACAGGGTGTGTGTGTGCCTGACTATCACAGGGTGTGTGTGTGCCTGACTATCACAGGGTGTGTGTGTGCCTGACTATCACAGGGTGTGTGTGTGCCTGACTATCACAGGGTGTGTGTGTGCCTGACTATCACAGGGTGTGTGTGTGCCTGACTATCACAGGGTGTGTGTGTGCCTGACTATCACAGGGTGTGTGTGTGCCTGACTATCACAGGGTGTGTGTGTGCCTGACTATCACAGTGGGTGTGTGTGCGTGAAGATCAGTGTGTGTGCGTGAAGATCAGTGTGTGTGCGTGAAGATCAGTGTGTGTGCGTGAAGATCAGTGTGTGTGCGTGAAGATCAGTGTGTGTGCGTGAAGATCAGTGTGTAGTGTGCGTCAATATCAGTGTGTAGTGTGTATATATATCGCAGGATGTGTGTGTGCCTGAATATCACAGGGTGTGTGTGTGTGTGTTAGAAGATCACAGGGGGTGTGTGTGTGTGTCTGAATATCACAGGGTGTGTGTGTGTCTGAATATCACAGGGTGTGTGTGTGTCTGAATATCACAGGGTGTGTGTGTGTGTCTGAATATCACAGGGTGTGTGTGTCAATATCTGTGTGTGTGAATATCACAGGGTGTGTGTGTGTGACGATAAGAGGTTGTGTGTGTGTGTGAATATCACAGGATTTGTGTGCGCCTAAATAACACTGTGTGTGTGTGTGAATATCACTGTGTGTGTGTGTGTGTGAATATCACTGTGTGTGTGTGTGAATATCACTGTGTGTGTGTGTGAATATCACTGTGTGTGTGTGTGAATATCACTGTGTGTGTGTGTGAATATCACTGTGTGTGTGAATATCGGTCGGTGTGTGTGAATATCGGTCGGTGTGTGTGAATATCGGTCGGTGTGTGTGAATATCGGTCGGTGTGTGTGAATATCGGTCGGTGTGTGTGAATATCGGTCGGTGTGTGTGAATATCGGTCGGTGTGTGTGTGAATATCACTGTGTGTGTGAATATCGGTCGGTGTGTGTGAATATCGGTCGGTGTGTGTGTGTGAATATCGGTCGGTGTGTGTGTGGGAATATCGGTCGGTGTGTGTGTGAATATCGGTCGGTGTGTGTGAATATCGGTCGGTGTGTGTGTGAATATCACTGTGTGTGTGAATATCGGTCGGTGTGTGTGAATATCGGTCGGTGTGTGTGAATATCGGTCGGTGTGTGTGTGAATATCGGTCGGTGTGTGTGGGAATATCGGTCGGTGTGTGTGGGAATATCGGTCGGTGTGCGCGCGAATATCGGTCGGTGTGTGCGCGCGAATATCGGTCGGTGTGTGCGCGCGAATATCGGTCGGTGTGTGCGCGCGAATATCGGTCGGTGTGTGCGCGCGAATATCGGTCGGTGTGTGCGCGCGAATATCGGTCGGTGTGTGCGCGCGAATATCGGTCGGTGTGTGCGCGCGAATATCGGTCGGTGTGTGCGCGCGAATATCGGTCTGTGTGTGCGCGCGAATATCGGTCGGTGTGTGCGCGCGAATATCGGTCGGTGTGCGCGCGAATATCGGTCGGCGTGCGCGCGAATATCGGTCGGCGTGCGCGCGAATATCGGTCGGCGTGCGCGCGAATATCGGTGTGCGTGCGTGTGCGAATATCGGTGTGCGTGCGTGTGCGAATATCGGTGTGCGTGCGTGTGCGAATATCGGTGTGCGTGCGTGTGCGAATATCGGCGTGTGCGAATATCGGCGTGTGCGAATATCGGCGTGTGCGAATATCGGCGTGTGCGAATATCGGCGTGTGCGAATATCGGCGTGTGTGTGTGTGAATATCACGTTCGGTGTGTGTGTGTGTGAATATCACGTTCGGTGTGTGTGTGTGTGAATATCGGTGTGTGTGTGTGTGAATATCGGTGTGTGTGTGTGTGAATATCGGTGTGTGTGTGAATATCGGTGTGTGTGTGAATATCGGTGTGTGTGTGTGTGAATATCGGTGTGTGTGTGTGAATGTCGGTGTGTGTGTGTGAATATCGGTGTGTGTGTGTGAATATCGGTGTGTGTGTGTGTGAATATCTGTGTGTGTGTGTGTGAATATCTGTGTGTGTGTGTGTGAATATCTGTGTGTGTGTGTGAATATCTGTGTGTGTGTGTGTGTGAATATCTGTGTGTGTGTGTGTGAATATCTGTGTGTGTGTGTGTGAATATCTGTGTGTGTGTGTGAATATCTGTGTGTGTGTGTGAATATCTGTGTGTGTGTGTGAATATCTGTGTGTGTGAATATCACGGTCGGTGTGCGTGTGTGAATATCACGGTCGGTGTGCGTGTGTGAATATCACGGTCGGTGTGCGTGTGTGAATATCACGGTCGGTGTGCGTGTGTGAATATCACGGTCGGTGTGCGTGTGTGAATATCACGGTGCGTGTGTGAATATCACGGTGCGTGTGTGAATATCACGGTGCGTGTGTGAATATCACGGTGCGTGTGTGAATATCACAGTGCGTGTGTGAATATCACGGTGCGTGTGCGTGTGTGAATATCACGGTGCGTGTGCGTGTGTGAATATCACGGTGCGTGTGTGAATATCACGGTCTGTGTGTGTATATATCGCAGGATGTGCGTGTGCCTGAATATCACGGTGTGTGTATGTGTCTGAATATCACAGGGTGTGTGTGTGTTAGAAGATCACAGTGTGTGTGTGTGTGTGCCTAAATATCAGTGTGTGTGTGCGCCTAAATATCACTGTGTGTGTGTGTGTGTGTGTGCGCGCGTGTGCCTGAATATCTGTGTGTGTGTGTGTGTCTGAATATCACAGGGTGTGTGTGTGCCTAAATATTACAGGGTGTGTGTGTGTGTGACGATAAGAGGTTGTGTGTGTGTGCCTGAACATCACAGGGTGTGTGTGTGTGCCTGAACATCACAGGTTGTGTGTGTGAAGATCACAGGTTGTGTGTGTGAAGATCACAGGTTGTGTGTGTGAAGATCACAGGTTGTGTGTGTGAAGATCACAGGATGTGTGTGTGAAGATCACAGGATGTGTGTGAAGATCACAGGATGTGTGTGTGAAGATCACAGGATGTGTGTGTGAAGATCACAGGATGTGTGTGTGAAGATCACAGGATGTGTGTGTGAAGATCACAGGATGTGTGTGTGAAGATCACAGGATGTGTGTGTGAAGATCACAGGATGTGTGTGTGAAGATCACAGGTTGTGTGTGAGAGAAGATCACAGGATGTGTGTGTGAAGATCACAGGTTGTGTGTGTGAAGATCACAGGATGTGTGTGTGAAGATCACAGGATGTGTGTGTGAAGATCACAGGATGTGTGTGTGAAGATCACAGGATGTGTGTGTGAAGATCACAGGATGTGTGTGTGAAGATCACAGGATGTGTGTGTGAATATCACAGGGTGTGTGTGTGAAGATCACAGGTTGTGTGTGAGTGAATATCACAGGATGTGTGTGTGAGTGAATATCACAGGATGTGTGTGTGTGAATATCACAGGGTGTGTGTGTGTGAGAATATCACAGGATGTGTGTGTGTGAATATCACAGGGTGTGTGTGAATATCACAGGGTGTGTGTGAATATCACAGGGTGTGTGTGAATATCACAGGGTGTGTGTGAATATCACAGGGTGTGTGTGAATATCACTGTGGGTGTGTGTGAATATCACTGTGGGTGTGTGTGAATATCACTGTGTGTGTGAATATCACTGTGTGTGTGAATATCACTGTGTGTGTGAAGATCACTGTGTGTGTGAAGATCACTGTGTGTGTGAAGATCACTGTGTGTGTGAAGATCACTGTGTGTGTGTGTGTGTGTGAAGATCACAGGTTGTGTGTGTGAATATCACAGGGTGTGTGTCTGAATGTCACAGTGTGTGTGTGAATATCACAGTGTGTGTGTGTGTGAGAGAATATCACTGTGTGAATATCACGGTGTGTGAGAATATCACAGGATGTGTGTGTGTGTGAATATCACAGGATGTGTGTGTGTGTGAATATCACAGGGTGTGTGTGTGTGAGAATATCACAGGGTGTGTGTGTGTGAGAATATCACAGGGTGTGTGTGTATGAGAATATCACAGGATGTGTGTGTGTGGGAATATCACAGGATGTGTGTGTGTGGGAATATCACAGGATGTGTGTGTGTGGGAATATCACAGGATGTGTGTGTGTGTGAGAATATCACAGGGTGTGTGTGTGTGAATATCACAGGGTGTGTGTGTGAGAATATCACAGTGTATGAGAATATCACAGGATGTGTGTGTGTGGGAATATCACAGGATGTGTGTGTGTGGGAATATCACAGGATGTGTGTGTGTGGGAATATCACAGGATGTGTGTGTGTGTGAGAATATCACAGGGTGTGTGTGTGTGAATATCACAGGGTGTGTGTGTGAGAATATCACAGGATGTGTGTGTGTGGGAATATCACAGGGTGTGTGTGTGTGTGAGAATATCACAGGGTGTGTGTGTGTGTGAGAATATCACAGGGTGTGTGTGTGTGAGAATATCACAGGATGTGTGTGTGTGGGAATATCACAGGATGTGTGTGTGTGGGAATATCACAGGGTGTGTGTGTGTGAGAATATCACAGGGTGTGTGTGTGTGAGAATATCACAGGATGTGTGTGTGTGGGAATATCACAGGATGTGTGTGTGTGGGAATATCACAGGGTGTGTGTGTGTGAGAATATCACAGGATGTGTGTGTGTGGGAATATCACAGGATGTGTGTGTGTGTGAATATCACAGGGTGTGTGTGTGTGAGAATATCACAGGATGTGTGTGTGTGGGAATATCACAGGATGTGTGTGTGTGTGAGAATATCACAGGGTGTGTGTGTGTGAGAATATCACAGGGTGTGTGTGTGTGAGAATATCACAGGGTGTGTGTGTGTGAGAATATCACAGGGTGTGTGTGTGTGAGAATATCACAGGATGTGTGTGTGTGTGAGAATATCACAGGGTGTGTGTGTGTGAGAATATCACAGGGTGTGTGTGTGTGAGAATATCACAGGGTGTGTGTGTGTGTGAATATCACAGGGTGTGTGTGTGTGTGTGTGAAGATCACAGGTTGTGTGTGTGTGAAGATCACAGGTTGTGTGTGTGAATATCACAGGGTGTGTGTCTGAATGTCACAGTGTGTGTGTGAATATCACAGTGTGTGTGTGTGTGAGAGAATATCACTGTGTGAATATCACGGTGTGTGAGAATATCACAGGATGTGTGTGTGTGTGAATATCACAGGATGTGTGTGTGTGTGAATATCACAGGGTGTGTGTGTGTGAGAATATCACAGGGTGTGTGTGTGTGAGAATATCACAGGGTGTGTGTGTATGAGAATATCACAGGATGTGTGTGTGTGGGAATATCACAGGATGTGTGTGTGTGGGAATATCACAGGATGTGTGTGTGTGGGAATATCACAGGATGTGTGTGTGTGTGAGAATATCACAGGGTGTGTGTGTGTGAATATCACAGGGTGTGTGTGTGAGAATATCACAGGATGTGTGTGTGTGGGAATATCACAGGGTGTGTGTGTGTGTGAGAATATCACAGGGTGTGTGTGTGTGTGAGAATATCACAGGGTGTGTGTGTGTGAGAATATCACAGGATGTGTGTGTGTGGGAATATCACAGGATGTGTGTGTGTGGGAATATCACAGGGTGTGTGTGTGTGAGAATATCACAGGGTGTGTGTGTGTGAGAATATCACAGGATGTGTGTGTGTGGGAATATCACAGGATGTGTGTGTGTGGGAATATCACAGGGTGTGTGTGTGTGAGAATATCACAGGATGTGTGTGTGTGGGAATATCACAGGATGTGTGTGTGTGTGAATATCACAGGGTGTGTGTGTGTGAGAATATCACAGGATGTGTGTGTGTGGGAATATCACAGGATGTGTGTGTGTGTGAGAATATCACAGGGTGTGTGTGTGTGAGAATATCACAGGGTGTGTGTGTGTGAGAATATCACAGGGTGTGTGTGTGTGAGAATATCACAGGGTGTGTGTGTGTGAGAATATCACAGGATGTGTGTGTGTGTGAGAATATCACAGGGTGTGTGTGTGTGAGAATATCACAGGGTGTGTGTGTGTGAGAATATCACAGGGTGTGTGTGTGTGTGAATATCACAGGGTGTGTGTGTGTGTGTGTGAAGATCACAGGTTGTGTGTGTGTGAAGATCACAGGTTGTGTGTGTGAAGATCACAGGTTGTGTGTGTGAAGATCACAGGTTGTGTGTGTGAAGATCACAGGTTGTGTGTGTGAAGATCACAGGATGTGTGTGTGAAGATCACAGGTTGTGTGTGTGAAGATCACAGGTTGTGTGTGTGTGAAGATCACAGGTTGTGTGTGTGTGAAGATCACAGGTTGTGTGTGTGTGAAGATCACAGGTTGTGTGTGTGAAGATCACAGGTTGTGTGTGTGAAGATCACAGGTTGTGTGTGTGAAGATCACAGGTTGTGTGTGTGAAGATCACAGGTTGTGTGTGTGTGTGAAGATCACAGGTTGTGTGTGTGTGTGAAGATCACAGGTTGTGTGTGTGTGTGAAGATCACAGGTTGTGTGTGTGTGTGAAGATCACAGGTTGTGTGTGTGTGAAGATCACAGGTTGTGTGTGTGTGTGAATATCACAGTGTGTGTGTGTGTGTGTGTGTGTGTGTGAGAAGATCACAGGTTGTGTGTGTGTGTGAATATCACGGTGTGTGTGAAGATCACAGGGTGTGTGTGTGAAGATCACAGGGTGTGTGTGAAGATCACAGGTTGTGTGTGTGTGTCCGAATATCTCGGGGTGTGTGTGAAGATCACAGGTTGTGTGTGTGTGTGAAGATCACAGGTTGTGTGTGTGTGTGAAGATCACAGGGTGTGTGTGTGTGTGAATATCACAGGGTGTGTGTGTGTGTGAATATCACAGGGTGTGTGTGTGTGTGAATATCACAGGGTGTGTGTGTGTGAGAAGATCAGAGGGTGTGTGTGTGAATATCACGGTGTGTGTGAAGATCACAGGGTGTGTGTGTGTGAAGATCACAGGGTGTGTGTGTGTGAAGATCACAGGGTGTGTGTGTGTGAAGATCACAGGTTGTGTGTGTGAAGATCACTGTGTGTGTGAAGATCACTGTGTGTGTGAATATCACTGTGTGTGTGTGTGAATATCACTGTGTGTGTGTGTGAATATCACTGTGTGTGTGTGAATATCACTGTGTGTGTGTGAAGATCACTGTGTGTGTGTGTGAAGATCACAGGGTGTGTGTGTGAAGATCACAGGGTGTGTGTGTGAAGATCACTGTGTGTGTGTGAAGATCACAGGGTGTGTGTGTGTGTGAATATCACTGTGTGTGTGTGTGTGAATATCACTGTGTGTGTGTGTGTGAATATCACTGTGTGTGTGTGTGAATATCACTGTGTGTGTGTGTGTGAAGATCACTGTGTGTGTGAAGATCACTGTGTGTGTGAAGATCACTGTGTGTGAAGATCACTGTGTGTGAAGATCACTGTGTGTGTGAAGATCACTGTGTGTGTGAAGATCACTGTGTGTGTGAATATCACTGTGTGTGTGTGTGAATATCACTGTGTGTGTGTGTGTGAATATCACTGTGTGTGTGTGTGAATATCACTGTGTGTGTGTGAATATCACAGTGTGTGTGTGTGAATATCACAGTGTGTGTGTGTGAATATCACAGTGTGTGTGTGTGAATATCACACTGTGTGTGTGTGAATATCACAGTGTGTGTGTGTGAATATCACAGTGTGTGTGAATCAGTGTGTGTGTGTGAATCAGTGTGTGTGTGTGAATCAGTGTGTGTGTGTGAATATCAGTGTGTGTGTGTGAATATCACAGTGTGTGTGAATATCACAGTGTGTGTGAATATCACAGTGTGTGTGAATATCACAGTGTGTGTGTGTGAATATCACAGTGTGTGTGTGTGAATATCACAGTGTGTGTGTGTGAATATCACAGTGTGTGTGTGTGAATATCACAGTGTGTGTGTGAATATCACTGTGTGTGTGTGAATATCACGGTGTGTGTGTGAATATCACAGGGTGTGTGTGTGAATATCACAGGGTGTGTGTGTGAATATCACAGGGTGTGTGTGTGAATATCACAGTGTGTGTGAATATCACAGTGTGTGTGAATATCACAGTGTGTGTGAATATCACTGTGTGTGTGTGTGAATATCACAGGGTGTGTGTGTGTGAATATCACAGGGTGTGTGTGTGAATATCACAGGGTGTGTGTGTGAATATCACTGTGTGTGTGTGTGTGAATATCACTGTGTGTGTGTGTGTGAATATCACTGTGTGTGTGTGTGTGAATATCACAGGGTGTGTGTGTGTGAATATCACTGTGTGTGTGTGTGTGAATATCACAGGGTGTGTGTGTGTGAATATCACTGTGTGTGTGTGTGAATATCACAGGATGTGTGTGTGTGAGAATATCACAGGGTGTGTGTGTGAATATCACAGGGTGTGTGTGTGAATATCACAGGGTGTGTGTGTGAATATCACAGGGTGTGTGTGTGAATATCACTGTGTGTGTGTGAATATCACTGTGTGTGTGTGAATATCACAGGATGTGTGTGTGAATATCACTGTGTGTGTGTGTGTGAATATCACAGGGTGTGTGTGTGTGTGAATATCACAGGATGTGTGTGTGTGAGAATATCACAGGGTGTGTGTGTGAATATCACAGGGTGTGTGTGTGAATATCACTGTGTGTGTGTGTGAATATCACTGTGTGTGTGTGAATATCACTGTGTGTGTGTGAATATCACAGGGTGTGTGTGTGTGAATATCACAGGGTGTGTGTGTGTGAATATCACAGGGTGTGTGTGTGTGAATATCACAGGGTGTGTGTGTGTGAATATCACAGGGTGTGTGTGTGAATATCACAGGGTGTGTGTGTGAATATCACTGTGTGTGTGTGTGTGAATATCACTGTGTGTGTGTGTGTGAATATCACAGGGTGTGTGTGTGTGTGAATATCACAGGATGTGTGTGTGTGAGAATATCACAGGGTGTGTGTGAGAATATCACAGGGTGTGTGTGTGAATATCACTGTGTGTGTGTGAATATCACAGGGTGTGTGTGTGTGAATATCACAGGGTGTGTGTGAATATCACAGGGTGTGTGTGAATATCACTGTGTGTGTGTGTATATCACAGGGTGTGTGTGTGAATATCACAGGATGTGTGTGTGTGAGAATATCACAGGGTGTGTGTGTGTGAATATCACGGGGTGTGTGTGTGAATATCACTGTGTGTGTGTGAATATCACTGTGTGTGTGTGAATATCACTGTGTGTGTGTGAATATCACTGTGTGTGTGTGAATATCACAGGGTGTGTGTGTGTGAATATCACAGGGTGTGTGTGTGTGAATATCACAGGGTGTGTGTGTGTGTGAATATCACTGTGTGTGTGTGTGAATATCACAGGGTGTGTGTGTGTGAAGATCACTGTGTGTGTGAAGATCACTGTGTGTGTGAAGATCACTGTGTGTGTGAAGATCACTGTGTGTGTGAAGATCACTGTGTGTGTGAAGATCACTGTGCGTGTGTGAAGATCACAGTGTGTGTGTGTGAATATCACAGTGTGTGTGTGTGAATATCACAGTGTGTGTGTGTGAATATCACTGTGTGTGTGTGAAGATCATAGGGTGTGTGTGTGTGTGAATATCACAGGGTGTGTGTGTGAATATCACAGGGTGTGTGAATATCACAGTGTGTGTGAATATCACAGTGTGTGTGAATATCACAGTGTGTGTGAATATCACAGTGTGTGTGAATATCACAGTGTGTGTGAATATCACTGTGTGTGTGTGTGAATATCACAGGGTGTGTGTGTGTGAAGATCACTGTGTGTGTGAAGATCACTGTGTGTGTGAAGATCACTGTGTGTGTGAAGATCACTGTGTGTGTGAAGATCACTGTGTGTGTGAAGATCACTGTGCGTGTGTGAAGATCACAGTGTGTGTGTGTGAATATCACAGTGTGTGTGTGTGAATATCACAGTGTGTGTGTGTGAATATCACTGTGTGTGTGTGAAGATCATAGGGTGTGTGTGTGTGTGAATATCACAGGGTGTGTGTGTGAATATCACAGGGTGTGTGAATATCACAGGGTGTGTGAATATCACAGTGTGTGTGAATATCACAGTGTGTGTGAATATCACAGTGTGTGTGAATATCACAGTGTGTGTGAATATCACAGTGTGTGTGAATATCACAGTGTGTGTGAATATCACTGTGTGTGTGTGTGAATATCACAGGGTGTGTGTGTGTGAATATCACAGGGTGTGTGTGTGAATATCACAGGGTGTGTGTGTGAATATCACTGTGTGTGTGTGTGTGAATATCACTGTGTGTGTGTGTGTGAATATCACTGTGTGTGTGTGTGTGAATATCACAGTGTGTGTGAATATCACAGTGTGTGTGAATATCACAGTGTGTGTGAATATCACAGTGTGTGTGAATATCACAGTGTGTGTGAATATCACAGTGTGTGTGAATATCACTGTGTGTGTGTGTGAATATCACAGGGTGTGTGTGTGTGAATATCACAGGGTGTGTGTGTGAATATCACAGGGTGTGTGTGTGAATATCACTGTGTGTGTGTGTGTGAATATCACTGTGTGTGTGTGTGTGAATATCACTGTGTGTGTGTGTGTGAATATCACAGGGTGTGTGTGTGTGTGAATATCACTGTGTGTGTGTGTGTGAATATCACTGTGTGTGTGTGTGTGTGTGTGAATATCACAGGGTGTGTGTGAATATCACAGGGTGTGTGTGTGTGAATATCACAGTGTGTGTGTGTGTGTGTGAAGATCACTGTGTGTGAAGATCACTGTGAAGATCACTGTGTGTGAAGATCACTGTGTGTGAAGATCACTGTGTGTGAAGATCACTGTGTGTGAAGATCACTGTGTGTGAAGATCACTGTGTGTGTGTGTGTGAATATCACAGGGTGTGTGTGAATATCACAGGGTGTGTGTGAATATCACAGGGTGTGTGTGAATATCACAGGGTGTGTGTGAATATCACAGGGTGTGTGTGAATATCACTGTGTGTGTGTGTGTGTGTGAATATCACTGTGTGTGTGTGAATATCACTGTGTGTGTGTGAATATCACTGTGTGTGTGTGTGAATATCACTGTGTGTGTGTGTGAATATCACTGTGTGTGTGTGTGAATATCACTGTGTGTGTGTGTGAATATCACAGGGTGTGTGTGTGTGAATATCACTGTGTGTGTGTGTGTGTGAATATCACTGTGTGTGTGTGTGTGTGAATATCACTGTGTGTGTGTGTGAGTGAATATCACAGGGTGTGTGTGTGTGAAGATCACTGTGTGTGTGAAGATCACGGTGTGTGTGTGTGAATATCACAGGTTGTGTGTGAATATCACAGGTTGTGTGTGAATATCACAGGGTGTGTGTGTGAATATCACAGGGTGTGTGTGTGAATATCACTGTGTGTGTGAATATCACAGGGTGTGTGTGTGTGAATATCACTGTGTGTGTGTGTGAATATCACTGGGTGTGTGTGTGTGAATATCACTGGGTGTGTGTGTGTGAATATCACAGGGTGTGTGTGTGTGAATATCACTGTGTGTGTGTGAATATCACAGGGTGTGTGTGTGTGAATATCACAGGGTGTGTGTGTGTGAATATCACAGGGTGTGTGTGTGTGAATATCACTGTGTGTGTGTGAATATCACTGTGTGTGTGTGAATATCACTGTGTGTGTGTGAATATCACTGTGTGTGTGTGTGTGAATATCACAGGGTGTGTGTGTGTGAATATCACTGTGTGTGTGTGAATATCACTGTGTGTGTGTGTGAATATCACTGTGTGTGTGTGTGAATATCACTGTGTGTGTGTGTGAATATCACAGGGTGTCTGTGTGTGAATATCACATGGTGTGTGTGTGTGAATATCACTGTGTGTGTGTGTGAATATCACAGTGTGTGTGTGTGAATATCACAGGGTGTGTGTGTGTGAATATCACAGGGTGTGTGTGAAGATCACAGGTTGTGTGTGTGTGTCCGAATATCTCGGGGTGTGTGTGCCTGGAATATCACGGTGTGTGTGTGCCGGAATATCACAGGGTGTGTGTGAATATCACAGTGTGTGTGTGTGTGAATATCACAGTGTATGTGTGTGTGTGAATATCACAGGGTGTGTGTGAATATCACAGGGTGTGTGTGAATATCACAGGGTGTGTGTGTGTGAAGATCACAGGGTGTGTGTGTGTGAAGATCACAGGGTGTGTGTGTGTGAAGATCACGGGTGTGTGTGTGTGAAGATCACAGGGTGTGTGTGTGTGTGAATATCACAGGGTGTGTGTGTGTGTGAAGATCACAGGGTGTGTGTGTGTGAATATCACAGGGTGTGTGTGTGTGAATATCACAGGGTGTGTGTGTGTGAATATCACAGGGTGTGTGTGTGTGAATATCACAGGGTGTGTGTGTGAATATCACAGGGTGTGTGTGTGAATATCACAGGGTGTGTGTGTGTGTGAATATCACAGGGTGTGTGTGTGTGTGAATATCACAGTGTGTGTGTGTGTGAATATCACAGGGTGTGTGTGAATATCACAGGGTGTGTGTGTGAATATCACAGGGTGTGTGTGTGAATATCACAGTGTGTGTGTGAATATCACAGGGTGTGTGTGTGTGTGAATATCACAGGGTGTGTGTGTGAATATCACAGGGTGTGTGTGTGAATATCACAGGGTGTGTGTGTGTGTGAATATCACAGGGTGTGTGTGTGTGTGAATATCACAGGGTGTGTGTGTGTGTGAATATCACAGGGTGTGTGTGTGTGAATATCACTGTGTGTGTGTGTGAATATCACTGTGTGTGTGTGTGAATATCACTGTGTGTGTGTGTGAATATCACTGTGTGTGTGTGAATATCACAGGGTGTGTGTGTGTGAATATCACTGTGTGTGTGTGTGAGTGAATATCACAGGGTGTGTGTGTGTGAAGATCACTGTGTGTGTGAAGATCACGGTGTGTGTGTGTGAATATCACAGGTTGTGTGTGAATATCACAGGGTGTGTGTGAATATCACAGGGTGTGTGTGTGAATATCACTGTGTGTGTGAATATCACTGTGTGTGTGAATATCACAGGGTGTGTGTGTGTGAATATCACTGTGTGTGTGTGTGAATATCACTGTGTGTGTGTGTGAATATCACTGTGTGTGTGTGAATATCACAGGGTGTGTGTGTGTGAATATCACAGGGTGTGTGTGTGTGAATATCACTGTGTGTGTGAATATCACTGTGTGTGTGAATATCACTGTGTGTGTGAATATCACAGGGTGTGTGTGTGTGAATATCACAGGGTGTGTGTGTGTGAATATCACTGTGTGTGTGAATATCACTGTGTGTGTGTGAATATCACAGGGTGTGTGTGTGTGAATATCACAGGGTGTGTGTGTGTGAATATCACAGGGTGTGTGTGTGTGAATATCACTGTGTGTGAATATCACAGGGTGTGTGTGTGTGAATATCACAGGGTGTGTGTGTGTGAATATCACAGGGTGTGTGTGTGTGAATATCACAGGGTGTGTGTGTGTGAATATCACAGGGTGTGTGTGTGTGAATATCACAGGGTGTGTGTGTGTGAATATCACAGTGTGTGTGTGTGAATATCACAGTGTGTGTGTGTGAATATCACTGTGTGTGTGTGAATATCACAGGGTGTGTGTGAAGATCACAGGTTGTGTGTGTGTGTCCGAATATCTCGGGGTGTGTGTGCCTGGAATATCACGGTGTGTGTGTGCCGGAATATCACAGGGTGTGTGTGAATATCACAGTGTGTGTGTGTGTGAATATCACAGTGTATGTGTGTGTGTGAATATCACAGTGTATGTGTGTGTGTGAATATCACAGGGTGTGTGTGAATATCACAGGGTGTGTGTGTGTGTGTGAATATCACAGGGTGTGTGTGTGAAGATCACAGGGTGTGTGTGTGTGAAGATCACAGGGTGTGTGTGTGTGTGAAGATCACAGGGTGTGTGTGTGTGTGAAGATCACAGGATGTGTGTGTGAAGATCACAGGGTGTGTGTGTGAATATCACAGGGTGTGTGTGTGTGAAGATCACAGGGTGTGTGTGTGTGTGTGAATATCACAGGGTGTGTGTGTGTGTGAATATCACAGGGTGTGTGTGTGAATATCACAGGTGTGTGTGTGTGTGAATATCACAGGTGTGTGTGTGTGTGAATATCACAGGTGTGTGTGTGAATATCACAGGTGTGTGTGTGAATATCACAGGTGTGTGTGTGTGTGAATATCACAGGTGTGTGTGTGAAGATCACAGGTGTGTGTGTGTCTGAAGATCACAGGTGTGTGTGTGTCTGAAGATCACAAGGTGTGTGTGTGTGTACCTGAAGATCACAGGGTGTGTGTGTGAAGATCACAGGGTGGGTGTCTGAATATCTCGGGGTGTGTGTCTGAATATCACAGGGTGTGTGTGTGTGTGTCTGAATATCACTGTGTGTGAGTGTATGCCTGAATATCACTGTGTGTGAGTGTATGCCTGAATATCACAGGGTGTGTGCGCCTGAAAATCACAGGGTGTGTGCGCCTGAAAATCACAGGGTGTGTGCGCCTGAAAATCACAGGGTGTGTGCGCCTGAAAATCACGGTGTGTGCGCCTGAGTATCACAGGGTGTGTGCGCCTGAATATCACAGGGTGTGTGCGCCTGAATATCACAGGGTGTGTGCGCCTGAATATCACAGGGTGTGCGCCCTTGAATATCACAGGGTGTGCGCCCTTGAATATCACAGGGTGTGCGCCCTTGAATATCACAGGGTGTGCGCCCTTGAATATCACAGGGTGTGCGCCCTTGAATATCACAGGGTGTGCGCCCTTGAATATCACAGGGTGTGCGCCCTTGAATATCACAGGGTGTGCGCCCTTGAATATCACAGGGTGTGCGCGCCCTTGAATATCACAGGGTGTGCGCGCCTGAATATCACAGGGTGTGCGCGCCTGAATATCACAGGGTGTGCGCCCTTGAATATCACAGGGTGTGCGCCCTTGAATATCACAGGGTGTGTGTGTGAATATCATAGGGTGCGTGCGCCTGAGTGCCTTGAATATCACAGGGTGCGTGTGTGCCTGACTATCACGGTGTGTGTGTGTGTGCTGAATATCACAGAGTGTGTGTGTTTGTCCGGATATCACAGTGTGTCGGTGTGTGTGTGTGTGAGTATCACAGGGTGTGTGTGTGTGTGTGAGTATCACAGGGTGTGTGTGTGAGTATCACAGGGTGTGTGTGTGTGTGAGTATCACAGGGTGTGTGTGTGTGTGAGTATCACAGGGTGTGTGTGTGTGAGTATCACAGGGTGTGTGTGTGTGAGTATCACAGGGTGTGTGTGTGTGAGTATCACAGGGTGTGTGTGTGTGAGTATCACAGGGTGTGTGTGTGTGAGTATCACAGGGTGTGTGTGTGTGAGTATCACAGGGTGTGTGTGTGTGAGTATCACAGGGTGTGTGTGTGAGTATCACAGGGTGTGTGTGTGTGAGTATCACAGGGTGTGTGTGTGTGAGTATCACAGGGTGTGTGTGTGAGTATCACAGGGTGTGTGTGAGTATCACAGGGTGTGTGCCTGAATATCACAGGGTGTGTGTGTGTGCCTCAATATCCAGGCTGTAACTCACTCCCGGGTATCTGTTGTTCTATATATAAACCCCCCCGAACCCCTCGATTAGATTCCAGCCTGTAACTCAGTGAGTGTGTATGTGTGTCTGAATATCACAGGGTGTGTGTGTGTGTGTGTGTGTCTGCCTGAATATCACAGGGTGTGTGTGTCTGCCTGAATATCACAGGGTGTGTGTGTCTGCCTGAATATCACAGGGTGTGTGTGTCTGCCTGAATATCACAGGGTGTGTGTGTCTGCCTGAATATCACGGTGTGTGTGTCTGCCTGAATATCACAGGGTGTGTGTGTCTGCCTGAATATCACAGGGTGGTGTGTGTGTCTGCCTGAATATCACAGGGTGTGTGTGTGTGTGTGTGTGTGTGTGAATATCACAGGGTGCGTGTGTCTGCCTGAATATCACAGGGTGTGTGTGTGTGCCTCAATATCCAGGCTGTAACTCACTCCCGGGTATCTGTTGTTCTATATATAAACCCCCCCGAACCCCTCGATTAGATTCCAGCCTGTAACTCAGTGAGTGTGTATGTGTGTCTGAATATCACAGGGTGTGTGTGTGTGTGTGTGTGTCTGCCTGAATATCACAGGGTGTGTGTGTCTGCCTGAATATCACAGGGTGTGTGTGTCTGCCTGAATATCACAGGGTGTGTGTGTCTGCCTGAATATCACAGGGTGTGTGTGTCTGCCTGAATATCACGGTGTGTGTGTCTGCCTGAATATCACAGGGTGTGTGTGTCTGCCTGAATATCACAGGGTGGTGTGTGTGTCTGCCTGAATATCACAGGGTGTGTGTGTGTGTGTGTGTGTGTGTGAATATCACAGGGTGCGTGTGTGTGCCTGAATATCACAGGGTGCGTGTGTGTGTGTGTGTGTGAATATCACAGGGTGTGTGTGTCTGCCTGAATATCACAGGGTGTGTGTGTCTGCCTGAATATCACAGGGTGTGTGTGTCTGCCTGAATATCACAGGGTGTGTGTGTCTGCCTGAATATCACAGTGTGTGTGTGTCTGCCTGAATATCACAGTGTGTGTGTGTCTGCCTGAATATCACAGGGTGTGTGTGTCTGCCTGAATATCACAGTGTGTGTGTGTGTGTGTGTGAATATCACAGGGTGTGTGTGTCTGCCTGAATATCACAGGGTGTGTGTGTCTGCCTGAATATCACAGGGTGTGGGTGTGTGCCTGAATATCACAGGGTGTGTGTGTCTGCCTGAATATCACAGTGTGTGTGTCTGCCTGAATATCACAGTGTGTGTGTGTCTGCCTGAATATCACAGGGTGTGTGTGTCTGCCTGAATATCACAGTGTGTGTGTGTGTGTGAATATCACAGGGTATGTGTGTCTGCCTGAATATCACAGGGTGTGTGTGTCTGCCTGAATATCACAGGGTGTGGGTGTGTGCCTGAATATCACAGGGTGCGGGTGTGTGCCTGAATATCACAGGGTGCGTGTGTCTGCCTGAATATCACAGGGTGTGTGTGTGTGTGTGTGTGAATATCACAGGGTGTGTGTGTCTGCCTGAATATCACAGGGTGTGTGTGTGTGTGAATATCACAGGGTGTGTGTGTCTGCCTGAATATCACAGGGTGTGTGTGTCTGCCTGAATATCACAGGGTGTGTGTGTGTGTCTGAATATCACAGGGTGTGTGTGCCTGAATATCACAGGGTGTGTGTGTTTGTCCGGATATCACAGGGTGTGTGTGTGTGTGTGTGAATATCACAGGGTGTGTGTGTCTGCCTGAATATCACAGGGTGCGTGTGTGTGTGTGTGTGAATATCACAGGGTGTGTGTGCCTGAATATCACAGGGTGCGTGTGTCTGCCTGAATATCACAGGGTGTGTGTGTCTGCCTGAATATCACAGGGTGTGTGTGTCTGCCTGAATATCACAGGGTGCGTGTGTCTGCCTCAATATCACAGGGTGTGTGTGTCTGCCTGACTATCACAGGGTGTGTGTGTCTGCCTGAATATCACAGGGTGTGTGTGTCTGCCTGAATATTACAGTGTGTGTGTGTGTGTGAATATCACAGGGTGTGTGTGTCTGCCTGAATATCACAGGGTGTGTGTGTCTGCCTGAATATCACAGGGTGTGGGTGTGTGCCTGAATATCACAGGGTGTGGGTGTGTGCCTGAATATCACAGGGTGCGTGTGTGTGTGAATATCACAGGGTGCGTGTGTCTGCCTGAATATCACAGGGTGTGTGTGTGTGTGTGTGAATATCACAGGGTGTGTGTGTGTGTGTGAATATCACAGGGTGTGTGTGTCTGCCTGAATATCACAGGGTGTGTGTGTGTGTGAATATCACAGGGTGCGTGTGTCTGCCTGAATATCACGGTGTGTGTGTCTGCCTGAATATCACAGGGTGTGTGTGTCTGCCTGAATATCACAGGGTGTGTGTGTGTGTCTGAATATCACAGGGTGTGTGTGTGTGCCTGAATATCACAGGGTGTGTGTGTTTGTCCGGATATCACAGGGTGTGTGTGTGCCTGAATATCACTGTGTGTGTGTGCCTGACTATCACAGGGTGCGTGTGTTTGTCCGGATATCACAGGGTGTGTGTGCCTGAATATCACAGGGTCTGTGTGTTTGTCCGGATATCACAGGGTGTGTGTGCCTGAATATCACAGGGTGTGTGTGTTTGTCCGGATATCACAGGGTGTGTGTGCCTGAATATCACAGGGTGTGTGCCTGACTATCACAGGGTGCGTGTGTGCTGAATATCACAGGGTGTGTGTGTGTGCCTGAATATCACAGGGTGTGTGTGTGTGTGCCTGAATATCACAGGGTGTGTGTGTGAATATCATCGGGTGTGTGAATATCACAGGTTGTGCGCGCCTGAATATCACAGGGTGTGCGCGCCTGAATATCACAGGGTGTGCGCGCCCTTGAATATCACGGTGTGCGCGCCTGAATATCACAGGGTGTGCGCGCCTGAATATCACAGGGTGTGCGCGCCTGAATATCACAGGGTGTGCGCGCCTGAATATCACAGGGTGCGCGCGCCTGAATATCACAGGGTGCGCGCGCCTGAATATCTCAGGGTGCGCGCGCCTGAATATCTCAGGGTGCGCGCGCCTGAATATCTCAGGGTGCGCGCGCCTGAATATCTCAGGGTGCGCGCGCCTGAATATCTCAGGGTGCGCGCGCCTGAATATCTCAGGGTGCGCGCGCCTGAATATCACAGGGTGCGCGCGCCTGAATATCACAGGGTGCGCGCGCCTGAATATCACAGGGTGCGCGCGCCTGAATATCTCAGGGTGCGCGCGCCTGAATATCTCAGGGTGCGCGCGCCTGAATATCACAGGGTGCGCGCGCCTGAATATCACAGGGTGCGCGCGCCTGAATATCACAGGGTGCGCGCGCCTGAATATCTCAGGGTGCGCGCGCCTGAATATCTCAGGGTGCGCGCGCCTGAATATCTCAGGGTGCGCGCGCCTGAATATCTCAGGGTGCGCGCGCCTGAATATCTCAGGGTGCGCGCGCCTGAATATCTCAGGGTGCGCGCGCCTGAATATCTCAGGGTGCGCGCGCCTGAATATCACAGGGTGCGCGCGCCTGAATATCACAGGGTGCGCGCGCCTGAATATCACAGGGTGCGCGCGCCTGAATATCACAGGGTGCGCGCGCCTGAATATCACAGGGTGCGCGCGCCTGAATATCACAGGGTGCGCGCCCTTGAATATCACAGGGTGCGCGCCCTTGAATATCACAGGGTGTGTGTGTGAATATCATAGGGTGTGTGAATATCACTGGGTGCGTGCGCCTGAATATCACAGGGTGTGTGTGTGTGTGTGCCTGAATATCACAGTGTGTGTGTGAGTATCACAGGGTGTGTGTGTGAGTATCACAGGGTGTGTGTGTGTGTGCCTGAATATCCAGGCTGCAACTCACTCCCGGGTATCTGTTCTATATTTAAACCCCTCGATTAGATTCCAGCCTGTCACTCACTCCCGGGTATCTGTTATTCTATATAAAAATCCCCCCGAACCCCTCGATTAGATTCCAGCGTGGAACTCACTCCCGGGTATCTGTTATTCTATATATAAACCCCCCCGAACCCCTCGATTAGATTCCAGCCTGCAACTCAGTGAGTCTGTGAGTGTGTGTGTGTGTCTGAATATCACAGTGTGAGTGTCTGTCTGAATATCACAGGGTGTGTGTGTGTGTGCCTGATTATCACAGGGGGTGTGCGTGAATATCACAGGGTGTGTGTGTGTGCCTCTGTATCCAGGCTGTAACTCACTCCCGGGTATCTGTTATTCTATATATAAACCCCCCGAACCCCTCGATTAGATTCCAGTCTGTAACTCACTCCCGGGTATCTGTTATTCTATATATAAACCCCCCGAACCCCTCGATTAGATTCCAGCCTGTAACTCACTCCCGGGTATCTGTTATTCTATATATAAACCCCCCAAACCCCTCGATTAGATTCCAGCCTGTAACTCACTCCCGGGTATCTGTTATTCTATATATAAACCCCCCCGAGCCCCTCGATTGGATTCCAGCGTGTAACTCACTCCCGGGTATCTGTTATTCTATATATAAACCCCCTGAACCCCTCGATTAGATTCCAGTCTGTACCTCACTCCCGGGTATCTGTTATTCTATATCTAAACCCCACCGAACCCCTCGATTAGATTCCAGTCTGTAACTCACTCCCGGGTATCTGTTCTTCTATATATAAACCCCCCGAACCCCTCGATTAGATTCCAGCCTGTAACTCTAGTGTGTCTGAATATCACAGGGTGCGCGTGTCTCTGAATATCACGGTGTGTGTGTGTCTGAATATCACGGTGTGTGTGTGTCTGAATATCACGGTGTGTGTGTGTCTGAATATCACGGTGTGTGTGTGTCTGAATATCACGGTGTGTGTGTGTCTGAATATCACGGTGTGTGTGTGTGTCTCTGAATATCACAGGGTGTGTGTGTGTGTGCCTGAATATCACGGTGTGTGTGTCTCTGAATATCACAGGGTGTGTGTGTGTGTGCCTGAATATCACGGTGTGTGTGTGCCTGAATATCACAGTGTGTGTGTGCCTGAATATCACAGTGTGTGTGTGCCTGAATATCACAGTGTGTGTGTGTCTGAATATCACTGTGTGTGTGTGTCTGAATATCACTGTGTGTGTGTGCCTGAATATCACAGTGTGTGTGTGTCTGAATATCACTGTGTGTGTGCGTGTGTCTCTGAATATCACAGGGTGTGTGTGTGTGTCTCTGAATATCACAGGGTGTGTGTGTGTGTGTGTGTCTGAATATCACAGGGTGTGTGTGTGCGTGTCTGAATATCACAGGGTGTCTGTGTTTGTCCGGATATCACAGGGTGCGTGTGTGTGCCTGAATATCACAGGGTGCGCGTGTCTGTATATCACAGGGTGTGTGTGTGTCTGAATATCACGGTGTGTGTGTGTCTGAATATCACAGGGTGTGTGTGTCTGCCTGAATATCACAGGGTGTGTGTGTCTGCCTGAATATCACAGGGTGTGTGTGTCTGCCTGAATATCACAGGGTGTGTGTGTCTGCCTGAATATCACAGGGTGTGTGTGTGTGTGTGTGAATATCACAGGGTGCGTGTGTGTGCCTGAATATCACAGGGTGCGTGTGTGTGTGTGTGAATATCACAGGGTGTGTGTGTCTGCCTGAATATCACAGGGTGCGTGTGTGTGTGTGTGTGTATATCACAGGGTGCGTGTGTGTGTGTGTCTGCCTGAATATCACAGGGTGTGTGTGTCTGCCTGAATATCACAGGGTGTGTGTGTCTGCCTGAATATCACAGGGTGTGTGTGTCTGCCTGAATATCACAGGGTGTGTGTGTCTGCCTGAATATCACAGGGTGTGTGTGTCTGCCTGAATATCACAGGGTGTGTGTGTGTGTGTGTGTGTGAATATCACAGGGTGCGTGTGTGTGCCTGAATATCACAGGGTGCGTGTGTGTGTGTGTGAATATCACAGGGTGTGTGTGTCTGCCTGAATATCACAGGGTGCGTGTGTGTGTGTGTGAATATCACCGGGTGCGTGTGTGTGTGTGTCTGCCTGAATATCACAGGGTGTGTGTGTCTGCCTGAATATCACAGGGTGTGTGTGTCTGCCTGAATATCACAGGGTGTGTGTGTCTGCCTGAATATCACAGGGTGTGTGTGTCTGCCTGAATATCACAGGGTGTGTGTGTCTGCCTGAATATCACAGGGTGTGTGTGTCTGCCTGAATATCACAGTGTGTGTGTGTGTGTGTGTGTGTGAATATCACAGGGTGCGTGTGTCTGCCTGAATATCACAGGGTGCGTGTGTCTGCCTGAATATCACAGGGTGCGTGTGTCTGCCTGAATATCACAGGGTGTGTGTGTGTGTCTGAATATCACGGTGTGTGTGTGTGTGCCTGAATATCACAGGGTGTGTGTGTTTGTCCGGATATCACAGGGTGTGTGTGTGCCTGAATATCACTGTGTGTGTGTGCCTGACTATCACAGGGTGCGTGTGTTTGTCCGGATATCACAGGGTGTGTGTGCCTGAATATCACAGGGTCTGTGTGTTTGTCCGGATATCACAGGGTGTGTGTGCCTGACTATCACAGGGTGCGTGTGTTTGTCCGGATATCACAGGGTGCGTGTGTGCTGAATATCACAGGGTGTGTGTGTTTGTCCGGATATCACAGGGTGTGTGTGTGTGTGCCTGAATATCACAGGGTGTGTGTGTGAATATCATCGGGTGTGTGAATATCATCGGGTGTGTGAATATCATCGGGTGTGTGAATATCACTGGGTGCGAGCGCCTGAATATCACAGGGTGTGCGCGCCTGAATATCACAGGGTGTGCGCGCCTGAATATCACAGGGTGTGCGCCCTTGAATATCACAGGGTGTGTGTGTGTGTGTGTGCCTGAATATCACAGTGTGTGTGTGAGTATCACAGGGTGTGTGTGTGAATATCACAGGGTGTGTGTGTGTGTGTGCCTGAATATCCAGGCTGCAACTCACTCCCGGGTATCTGTTATTCTATATAAAAATCCCCCCGAACCCCTCGATTAGATTCCAGCCTGTAACTCACTCCCGGGTATCTGTTATTCTATATATAAACCCCCCCGAACCCCTCGATTAGATTCCAGCCTGCAACTCAGTGAGTCTGTGAGTGTGTGTGTGTGTCTGAATATCACAGTGTGAGTGTCTGTCTGAATATCACAGGGTGTGTGTGTGTGTGCCTGATTATCACAGGGGGTGTGCGTGAATATCACAGGGTGTGTGTGCCTCCATATCCAGGCTGTAACTCACTCCCGGGTATCTGTTATTCTATATATAAACCCCCGAACCCCTCGATTAGATTCCAGGCTGTAACTCACTCCCGGGTATCTGTTATTCTATATATAAACCCCCCGAACCCCTCGATTAGATTCCAGTCTGTAACTCACTCCCGGGTATCTGTTATTCTATATATAAACCCCCCGAACCCCTCGATTAGATTCCAGGCTGTAACTCACTCCCGGGTATCTGTTATTCCATATATAAACCCCCCCGAACCCCTCGATTAGATTCCAGCCTGTAACTCACTCCCGGGTATCTGTTATTCTATATATAAACCCCCCGAACCCCTGGATTAGATTCCAGTCTGTAACTCACTCCCGGGTATCTGTTATTCTATATCTAAACCCCCCCGAACCCCTGGATTGGATTCCAGCCTGTAACGCACTCCCGGGTATCTGTTATTCTATATGTAAACCCCCCGAACCCCTTGATTAGATTCCAGCCTGTAACTCACTCCCGGGTATCTGTTATTCTATATATAAACCCCCCGAACCCCTCGATTAGATTCCAGCCTGTAACTCACTCCCGGGTATCTGTTATTCTATATATAAACCCCCTGAACCCCTCGATTAGATTCCAGCCTGTAACTCACTCCCGGGTATCTGTTATTCTATATATAAACCCCCCCGAACCCCTCGATTAGATTCCAGCCTGTAACTCACTCCCGGGTATCTGTTCTATATATAAACCCCACCGAACCCCTCGATTAGATTCCAGCCTGTAACTCAGTGTGTCTGAATATCACAGGGTGCGCGTGTCTCTGAATATCACGGTGTGTGTGTGTCTGAATATCACGGTGTGTGTGTGTCTGAATATCACGGTGTGTGTGTCTCTGAATATCACAGGGTGTGTGTGTGTGTGCCTGAATATCACGGTGTGTGTGTGTCTGAATATCACGGTGTGTGTGTGTCTGAATATCACGGTGTGTGTGTGTCTGAATATCACTGTGTGTGTGTCTCTGAATATCACAGTGTGTGTGTCTCTGAATATCACAGTGTGTGTGTGTGTGTGCCTGAATATCACGGTGTGTGTGTCTCTGAATATCACAGTGTGTGTGTGTGTGTGCCTGAATATCACGGTGTGTGTGTGTCTGAATATCACGGTGTGTGTGTGTGTCTGAATATCACGGTGTGTGTGTCTCTGAATATCACAGTGTGTGTGTGTGTGTGCCTGAATATCACGGTGTGTGTGTGTCTGAATATCACGGTGTGTGTGTCTCTGAATATCACAGTGTGTGTGTGCCTGAATATCACGGTGTGTGTGTGCCTGAATATCACAGTGTGTGTGTCTCTGAATATCACAGGGTGTGTGTGTGTGTGCCTGAATATCACGGTGTGTGTGTGCCTGAATATCACGGTGTGTGTGTGCCTGAATATCACGGTGTGTGTGTGCCTGAATATCACTGTGTGTGTGTCTCTGAATATCACTGTGTGTGTGTGTGTCTCTGAATATCACAGGGTGTGTGTGTGTCTCTGAATATCACAGGGTGTGTGTGTGTGTGTCTGAATATCACAGTGTGTGTGTGTGTGCGTGTCTGAATATCACAGGGTGTCTGTGTTTGTCCGGATATCACAGGGTGGGTGTGTGTGTCTGTATATCACAGGGTGTGTGTGTCTGTATATCACAGGGTGTGTGTGTCTGTATATCACAGGGTGTGTGTGTCTGTATATCACAGGGTGTGTGTGTCTGTATATCACAGGGTGTGTGTGTCTGTATATCACAGGGTGTGTGTGTGTGTCTGAATATCACAGGGTGTGTGTGTGTGTCTGAATATCACGGTGTGTGTGTGTCTGAATATCACGGTGTGTGTGTGTCTGAATATCACTGTGTGTGTGTGTGTGTGAATATCACAGTGTGTGTGTGTGTGAATATCACAGTGTGTGTGTGTGTCTGAATATCACAGTGTGTGCGTGTGTCTGAATATCACAGTGTGTGCGTGTGTCTGAATATCACAGTGTGTGTGTGTGTCTGAATATCACAGTGTGTGTCTGAATATCACAGGGTGCGCGTGTGTCTGAATATCACAGTGTGTGTGTGTGTCTGAATATCACAGTGTGTGTGTGTCTGAATATCACAGTGTGTGTGTGCCTGAATATCACAGGGTGTGTGTGTGTCTGAATATCACAGGGGGTGTGTGTGTGCCTGAATATCACAGGGTGTGTGTGTGTCTGAATATCACAGGGGGTGTGTGTGTGCCTGAATATCACAGGGTGTGTGTGTGTGCCTGAATATCACAGGGGGTGTGTGTGTGCCTGAATATCACAGGGTGTGTGTGTGTCTGAATATCACAGGGTGTGTGTGTGCCTGAATATCACAGTGTGTGTGTGTGTCTGAATATCACAGGGTGTGTGTGTGCCTGAATATCACAGGGTGTGTGTGTGTCTGAATATCACAGGGGGTGTGTGTGTGACTGAATATCACAGGGGGTGTGTGTGCCTGAATATCACAGGGTGTGTGTGTGTGCCTGAATATCACAGGGGGTGTGTGTGTGCCTGAATATCACAGGGTGTGTGTGTGTGCCTGAATATCACAGGGTGTGTGTGCCTGAATATCACAGGGTGTGTGTGTGTCTGAATATCACACAATTCGATTCCAGCCTGTAACTCACTCCCGGGTATCTGTTATTCTCTTTATAAACCCCCCGAACCCCTCGATTAGATTCCAGCCTGTAACTCACTCCCGGGTATCTGTTATTCTATATATAAACCCCCCCCGAACCCCTCGATTAGATTCCAGCCTGTAACTCACTCCCGGGTATCTGTTATTCTATATATAAACCCCCCCGAACCCCTCGATTAGATTCCAGCCTGTAACTCAGTGTGTCTGAATATCACAGGGTGTGTGTGTGTGTCTCTGAATATCACAGCGTGTGTGTGTGTGTCTCTGAATATCACAGCGTGTGTGTGTGTGTCTCTGAATATCACAGCGTGTGTGTGTGTGCCTGAATATCACAGCGTGTGTGTGTGTGCCTGAATATCACAGTGTGTGTGTGTGCCTGAATATCACAGGGTGTGTGTGTGTGTGTCTGAATATCACAGAGTGTGTGTGTGTGTGTGTGTGTGCCTGTGCCTGAATATCACTGTGTGTGTGTGTGTGTGTGTGTGTGCCTGAATATCACAGTGTGTGTGTGTGTGTGTGTCTGAATATCACAGTGTGTGTGTGTGTGTCTGAATATCACAGTGTGTGTGTGTGTGTCTGAATATCACAGTGTGTGTGTGTGTGTCTGAATATCACAGTGTGTGTGTGCCTGAATATCACAGGGTGTGTGTGCCTGAATATCACAGGGTGTGTGTGCCTGAATATCACAGGGTGTGTGTGCCTGAATATCACAGGGTGTGTGTGCCTGAATATCACAGGGTGTGTGTGCCTGAATATCACAGGGTGTGTGTGCCTGAATATCACAGGGTGTGTGTGCCTGAATATCACAGGGTGTGTGTGCCTGAATATCACAGGGTGTGTGTGCCTGAATATCACAGGGTGTGTGTGCCTGAATATCACAGGGTGTGTGTGCCTGAATATCACAGGGTGTGTGTGCCTGAATATCACAGGGTGTGTGTGCCTGAATATCACAGGGTGTGTGTGCCTGAATATCACAGGGTGTGTGTGCCTGAATATCACAGGGTGTGTGTGCCTGAATATCACAGGGTGTGTGTGCCTGAATATCACAGGGTGTGTGTGCCTGAATATCACAGGGTGTGTGTGCCTGAATATCACAGGGTGTGTGTGCCTGAATATCACTGTGTGTGTGTGTGCCTGAATATCACTGTGTGTGTGTGCCTGAATATCACTGTGTGTGTGTGTGCCTGAATATCACTGTGTGTGTGTGTGCCTGAATATCACTGTGTGTGTGTGTGCCTGAATATCACTGTGTGTGTGTGTGCCTGAATATCACTGTGTGTGTGTGTGCCTGAATATCACAGGGTGTGTGTGCCTGAATATCACAGGGTGTGTGTGCCTGAATATCACAGGGTGTGTGTGCCTGAATATCACAGGGTGTGTGTGCCTGAATATCACAGGGTGTGTGTGCCTGAATATCACAGGGTGTGTGTGCCTGAATATCACAGGGTGTGTGTGCCTGAATATCACTGTGTGTGTGTGTGCCTGAATATCACAGGGTGTGTGTGCCTGAATATCACTGTGTGTGTGTGTGCCTGAATATCACACAATTCGATTCCAGTCTGTAACTCACTCCCGGATATCTGTTATTCTATATATAAACCCCCCCGAACCCCTCGATTAGATTCCAGCCTGTAACTCACTCCCGGGTATCTGTTATTCTATATATAAACCCCCCCGAACCCCTCGATTAGATTCCAGTCTGTAACTCACTCCCGGGTATCTGTTATTCTATATATAAACCCGCCGAACCCCTCGATTAGATTCCAGCGTGTAACTCACTCCCGGGTATCTGTTATTCTATATATAAACCCCCCCGAACCCCTCGATTAGATTCCAGTCTGTAACTCACTCCCGGGTATCTGTTATTCTATATATAAACCCCACCGAACCCCTCGATTAGATTCCAGCCTGTAACTCAGTGTGTCTGAATATCACAGGGTGTGTGTGTGTGCCTGAATATCACAGGGTGCGCGTGTCTCTGAATATCACGGTGTGTGTGTGTCTGAATATCACGGTGTGTGTGTGTCTCTGAATATCACGGTGTGTGTGTGCCTGAATATCAGGGTGTCTGTGCGCCTGAATATCAGTGTGTGTGTGTCTCTGAATATCACAGGGTGTGTGTGTGTGTGTGTGTCTCTGAATATCACAGGGTGTGTGTGTGTGTGTCTGAATATCACAGTGTGTGTGTGTGCGTGTCTGAATATCACAGGGTGTCTGTGTTTGTCCGGATATCACAGGGTGCGTGTGTCTGTATATCACAGGGTGTGTGTGTCTCTGAATATCACAGGGTGTGTGTGTGTCTGAATATCACGGTGTGTGTGTGTGTGTCTGAATATCACGGTGTGTGTGTGTCTGAATATCACGGTGTGTGTGTGTCTGAATATCACGGTGTGTGTGTGTCTGAATATCACGGTGTGTGTGTGTCTGAATATCACAGTGTGTGTGTGTGTCTGAATATCACGCTGTGTGTGTGTCTGAATATCACTGTGTGTGTGTGTCTGAATATCACAGTGTGTGTGTGTCTGAATATCACAGTGTGTGTGTGTCTGAATATCAGTGTGTGTGTGTGTCTGAATATCACAGTGTGTGTGTGTCTGAATATCACAGTGTGTGTGTGTCTGAATATCACAGTGTGTGTGTGTCTGAATATCACAGTGTGTGTGTGTGTCTGAATATCACAGTGTGTGTGTGTGTCTGAATATCACAGTGTGTGTGTGTGTCTGAATATCACAGTGTGTGTGTGCGCCTGAATATCACAGGGTGTGTGTGCCTGAATATCACAGGGTGTGTGTGTGCCTGAATATCACAGGGTGTGTGTGTGTGCCTGAATATCACAGGGTGTGTGTGTGTGCCTGAATATCACAGGGTGTGTGTGTGTGCCTGAATATCACAGGGTGTGTGTGTGTGCCTGAATATCACAGGGTGTGTGTGTGCCTGAATATCACAGGGTGTGTGTGCCTGAATATCACAGGGTGTGTGTGCCTGAATATCACAGGGTGTGTGTGTGCCTGAATATCACAGGGTGTGTGTGTGCCTGAATATCACAGGGTGTGTGTGTGTGCCTGAATATCACAGGGTGTGTGTGTGTGCCTGAATATCACAGGGTGTGTGTGTGTGCCTGAATATCACAGGGTGTGTGTGTGTGCCTGAATATCACTGTGTGTGTGTGTGCCTGAATATCACAGGGTGTGTGTGCCTGAATATCACAGGGTGTGTGTGTGCCTGAATATCACAGGGTGTGTGTGTGCCTGAATATCACAGGGTGTGTGTGTGTGCCTGAATATCACAGGGTGTGTGTGTGTGCCTGAATATCACAGGGTGTGTGTGTGTCTGAATATCTCACAATTCGCTTCCAGCCTGTAACTCACTCCCGGGTATCTGTTATTCTCTTTATAAACCCCCCGAACCCCTCGATTAGATTCCAGCCTGTAACTCACTCCCGGGTATCTGTTATTCTACATATAAACCCCCCCCCGAACCCCTCGATTAGATTCCAGCCTGTAACTCACTCCCGGGTATCTGTTATTCTATACATAGATCATTGAAGTGTCTTGAACAGGTGCAGAAAATAATCAATAAGGCTAATGGAATGCTGGTCTTTATATCTCGAGGACTGGAGTACAAGGGGGCAGAAGTTATGCTGCAGCTATACAAAACTCTGGTTAGACCGCACCTGGAGTACTGTGAGCAGTTCTGGGCACCGCACCTTCGGAAGGACATATTGGCCTTGGAGGGAGTGCAGCGTAGGTTTACTAGAATAATACCCGGACTTCAAGGGTTAAGTTACGAGGAGAGATTACACAAATTGGGGTTGTATTCTCTTGAGTTTCGAAGGTTAAGGGGTGATCTGATCGAAGTTTATAAGATATTAAGGGGAACGGAGAGGGTGGATAGAGAGAAACTATTTCCGCAGGTTGGGGATTCTAGGAGTAGGGGGCACAGTCTAAAAATTAGAGCCAGACCTTTCAGGAGCGAGATTAGAAAACATTTCTACACACAAAGGGTGGTAGAAGTTTGGAACTCTCTTCCGCAAACGGCAATTGATGCTAGCTCAATTGCTAAATTTAAATCTGAGATAGATCGCTTTTTGCCAATCAAAGGTATTAAGGGATCTGGGCCAAAGGCAGGTATATGGAGATAGATCACAGATCAGCCATGATCTCATCAAATGGCGGAGCAGGCTCGAGGGGCTGAATGGCATACTCCTGTTCCAAAATATAACCCCCCCCCCCGAACCCCTCGATTAGATTCCAGCCCGGAACTCACTCCCGGGTATCTGTTATTCTATATATAAACCCCCCGAACCCCTCGATTAGATTCCAGCCTGTAACTCACTCCCGGGTATCTGTTATTCTATATATAAAACCCCCCGAACCCCCCGATTAGATTCCAGTCTGTAACTCACTCCCGGGTATCTGTTATTCTATATATAAACCCCCCCGAACCCCTCGATGAGATTCCAGCCTGTAACTCACTCCCGGGTATCTGTTATTCTATATATAAACCTCCCCGAACCCCTCGATTAGATTCCAGCCTGTAACTCACTCCCGGGTATCTGTTATTCTATATATAAACCCCCCCGAACCCCTCGATTAGATTCCAGCCCGGAACTCACTCCCGGGTATCTGTTATTCTATATATAAACCCCCCGAACCCCTCGATTAGATTCCAGTCTGTAACTCACTCCCGGGTATCTGTTATTCTATATATAAACCCCCCCCCGAACCCCTCGATTAGATTCCAGCCTGTAACTCACTCCCGGGTATCTGTTGTTCCATTTTTTAACCCCCCCGAACCCCTCGATTAGATTCCAGTCTGTCACTCACTCCCGGGTATCTGTTATTCTATATATAAACCTCCCCGAACCCCTCGATTAGATTCCAGCCTGTAACTCACTCCCGGGTATCTGTTATTCTATATATGAACCCCCCCGAACCCCTCGATTAGATTCCAGTCTGTAACTCACTCCCGGGTATCTGTTATTCTATATATAAACCCCCCCGAACCCCTCGATTAGATTCCAGTCTGTAACTCACTCCCGGGTATCTGTTATTCTATATATAACCCCCCCCGAACCCCTCGATTAGATTCCAGTCTGTAACTCACTCCCGGGTATCTGTTATTCTATATATAAACCCCCCCGAACCCCTCGATTAGATTCCAGTCTGTAACTCACTCCCGGGTATCTGTTATTCTATATATAAACCCCCCGAACCCCTCGATTCGATTCCAGTCTGTAACTCACTCCCGGGTATCTGTTATTCTATATATAAACCCCCCCGAACCCCTCGATTAGATTCCAGCCTGTAACTCACTCCCGGGTATCTGTTCTATATATAAACCCCACCGAACCCCTCGATTAGATTCCAGCCTGTAACTCAGTGTGTCTGAATATCACAGGGTGCGCGTGTCTCTGAATATCACGGTGTGTGTGTGTCTGAATATCACGGTGTGTGTGTGTCTGAATATCACGGTGTGTGTGTGTCTGAATATCACAGTGTGTGTGTGTCTGAATATCACGGTGTGTGTGTCTCTGAATATCACAGGGTGTGTGTGTGTCTCTGAATATCACAGGGTGTGTGTGTGTGTGCCTGAATATCACAGGGTGTGTGTGTGTGTGCCTGAATATCACGGTGTGTGTGTGTCTGAATATCACGGTGTGTGTGTGTCTGAATATCACGGTGTGTGTGTGTCTGAATATCACGGTGTGTGTGTCTCTGAATATCACGGTGTGTGTGTGCCTGAATATCACAGTGTGTGTGTCTCTGAATATCACAGGGTGTGTGTGTGTGTGCCTGAATATCACGGTGTGTGTGTGCCTGAATATCACGGTGTGTGTGTGCCTGAATATCACTGTGTGTGTGTCTCTGAATATCACTGTGTGTGTGTCTCTGAATATCACAGGGTGTGTGTGTGTGTCTGAATATCACAGTGTGTGTGCGCGTGTCTGAATATCACAGGGTGTCTGTGTTTGTCCGGATATCACAGGGTGCGTGTGTGTGCCTGAATATCACAGGGTGTGTGTGTCTGTATATCACAGGGTGTGTGTGTCTGTATATCACAGGGTGTGTGTGTCTGTATATCACAGGGTGTGTGTGTGTCTGTATATCACAGGGTGTGTGTGTGTCTGTATATCACAGGGTGTGTGTGTGTCTGTATATCACAGGGTGTGTGTGTCTGTATATCACAGGGTGTGTGTGTCTGTATATCACAGGGTGTGTGTGTCTGTATATCACAGGGTGTGTGTGTGTGTGAATATCACAGGGTGTGTGTGTGTGTCTGAATATCACGGTGTGTGTGTGTCTGAATATCACAGTGTGTGTGTGTCTGAATATCACAGTGTGTGTGTGTGTGAATATCAGTGTGTGTGTGTCTGAATATCACAGTGTGTGTCTGAATATCACAGTGTGTGTCTGAATATCACAGTGTGTGTCTGAATATCACAGTGTGTGTGTGTGTGAATATCAGTGTGTGTCTGAATATCACAGGGTGCGCGTGTGTCTGAATATCACAGTGTGTGTGTGTGTCTGAATATCACAGTGTGTGTGTGTCTGAATATCACAGTGTGTGTGTGCCTGAATATCACAGGGTGTGTGTGTGTGCCTGAATATCACAGGGTGTGTGTGTGTGTCTGAATATCACAGGGTGTGTGTGTGTGTCTGAATATCACAGGGTGTGTGTGTGTGCCTGAATATCACAGGGTGTGTGTGTGTGTCTGAATATCACAGGGTGTGTGTGTGTGCCTGAATATCACAGGGTGTGTGTGTGTGTCTGAATATCACAGGGTGTGTGTGTGCCTGAATATCACAGGGGGTGTGTGTGTGCCTGAATATCACAGGGTGTGTGTGTGTGCCTGAATATCACAGGGTGTGTGTGTGTGCCTGAATATCACAGGGTGTGTGTGCCTGAATATCACAGGGTGTGTGTGTGTCTGAATATCACACAATTCGATTCCAGCCTGTAACTCACTCCCGGGTATCTGTTATTCTCTTTATAAACCCCCCCGAACCCCTCGATTAGATTCCAGCCTGTAACTCACTCCCGGGTATCTGTTATTCTATATATAAACCCCCCCGAACCCCTCGATTAGATTCCAGCCTGTAACTCAGTGTGTCTGAATATCACAGGGTGTGTGTGTGTGTCTCTGAATATCACAGCGTGTGTGTGTGTGTCTCTGAATATCACAGCGTGTGTGTGTGTGCCTGAATATCACAGTGTGTGTGTGTGCCTGAATATCACAGGGTGTGTGTGTGTGTGTCTGAATATCACAGTGTGTGTGTGTGTGTGTGTGTGTGCCTGAATATCACAGTGTGTGTGTGTGTGTGTGTGTGTGCCTGAATATCACAGTGTGTGTGTGTGTGTGTGTGTGTGTGTGCCTGAATATCACAGTGTGTGTGTGTGTGTGTGTGTGTGTGTCTGAATATCACTGTGTGTGTGTGCCTGAATATCACAGGGTGTGTGTGCCTGAATATCACAGGGTGTGTGTGCCTGAATATCACAGGGTGTGTGTGCCTGAATATCACAGGGTGTGTGTGCCTGAATATCACAGGGTGTGTGTGCCTGAATATCACAGGGTGTGTGTGCCTGAATATCACAGGGTGTGTGTGCCTGAATATCACAGGGTGTGTGTGCCTGAATATCACAGGGTGTGTGTGCCTGAATATCACAGGGTGTGTGTGCCTGAATATCACAGGGTGTGTGTGCCTGAATATCACAGGGTGTGTGTGCCTGAATATCACAGGGTGTGTGTGCCTGAATATCACAGGGTGTGTGTGCCTGAATATCACTGTGTGTGTGTGTGCCTGAATATCACTGTGTGTGTGTGTGCCTGAATATCACAGGGTGTGTGTGCCTGAATATCACAGGGTGTGTGTGCCTGAATATCACAGGGTGTGTGTGCCTGAATATCACAGGGTGTGTGTGCCTGAATATCACAGGGTGTGTGTGCCTGAATATCACAGGGTGTGTGTGCCTGAATATCACAGGGTGTGTGTGCCTGAATATCACAGGGTGTGTGTGCCTGAATATCACAGGGTGTGTGTGCCTGAATATCACAGTGTGTGTGTGTGCCTGAATATCACAGGGTGTGTGTGCCTGAATATCACTGTGTGTGTGTGTGCCTGAATATCACACAATTCGATTCCAGTCTGTAACTCACTCCCGGATATCTGTTATTCTATATATAAACCCCCCCGAACCCCTCGATTAGATTCCAGCCTGTAACTCACTCCCGGGTATCTGTTATTCTATATATAAACCCCCCCGAACCCCTCGATTAGATTCCAGTCTGTAACTCACTCCCGGGTATCTGTTATTCTATATATAAACCCCACCGAACCCCTCGATTAGATTCCAGCCTGTAACTCAGTGTGTCTGAATATCACAGGGTGTCTGTGTTTGTCCGGATATCACAGGGTGCGTGTGTCTGTATATCACAGGGTGTGTGTGTCTCTGAATATCACAGGGTGTGTGTGTGTCTGAATATCACGGTGTGTGTGTGTCTGAATATCACGGTGTGTGTGTGTCTGAATATCACGGTGTGTGTGTGTCTGAATATCACTGTGTGTGTGTGTCTGAATATCACAGTGTGTGTGTGTCTGAATATCAGTGTGTGTGTGTGTCTGAATATCACAGTGTGTGTGTGTCTGAATATCACAGTGTGTGTGTGTGTGAATATCACAGTGTGTGTGTGTGTGAATATCACAGTGTGTGTGTGTGTGAATATCACAGTGTGTGTGTGTCTGAATATCACAGTGTGTGTGTGTCTGAATATCACAGTGTGTGTGTGTGTGTGTGTGTCTGAATATCACAGTGTGTGTGTGTGTCTGAATATCACAGTGTGTGTGTGTGTCTGAATATCACAGTGTGTGTGTGTGTCTGAATATCACAGTGTGTGTGTCTGCCTGAATATCACAGTGTGTGTGTCTGCCTGAATATCACAGTGTGTGTGTGCGCCTGAATATCACAGGGTGTGTGCGCCTGAATATCACAGGGTGTGTGTGCCTGAATATCACAGGGTGTGTGTGTGTGCCTGAATATCACAGGGTGTGTGTGTGCCTGAATATCACAGTGTGTGTGTGTGTGCCTGAATATCACAGGGTGTGTGTGTGTGCCTGAATATCACAGGGTGTGTGTGCCTGAATATCACAGGGTGTGTGTGTGCCTGAATATCACAGGGTGTGTGTGTGTGCCTGAATATCACAGGGTGTGTGTGCCTGAATATCACAGGGTGTGTGTGTGCCTGAATATCACAGGGTGTGTGTGTGCCTGAATATCACAGGGTGTGTGTGTGTGCCTGAATATCACAGGGTGTGTGTGTGTGCCTGAATATCACAGGGTGTGTGTGTGTGCCTGAATATCACAGGGTGTGTGTGTGTGCCTGAATATCACAGGGTGTGTGTGCCTGAATATCACAGGGTGTGTGTGTGCCTGAATATCACAGGGTGTGTGTGTGCCTGAATATCACAGGGTGTGTGTGTGTGCCTGAATATCACAGGGTGTGTGTGTGTGCCTGAATATCACAGGGTGTGTGTGTGTCTGAATATCACACAATTCGCTTCCAGCCTGTAACTCACTCCCGGGTATCTGTTATTCTCTTTATAAACCCCCCCGAACCCCTCGATTAGATTCCAGCCTGTAACTCACTCCCGGGTATCTGTTATTCTATATATAAACCCCCCCGAACCCCTCGATTAGATTCCAGCCTGTAACTCAGTGTGTCTGAATATCACAGGGTGTGTGTGTGTGTCTCTGAATATCACAGCGTGTGTGTGTGTGTCTCTGAATATCACAGCGTGTGTGTGTGTGCCTGAATATCACAGTGTGTGTGTGTGCCTGAATATCACAGGGTGTGTGTGTGTGTGTCTGAATATCACAGTGTGTGTGTGTGTGTGTGTGCCTGTGCCTGAATATCACAGTGTGTGTGTGTGTGCCTGAATATCACAGTGTGTGTGTGTGTGTGTGTGTGTGTGTGCCTGAATATCACAGTGTGTGTGTGTGTGTGTGTGTGTGTCTGAATATCACTGTGTGTGTGTGCCTGAATATCACAGGGTGTGTGTGCCTGAATATCACAGGGTGTGTGTGCCTGAATATCACAGGGTGTGTGTGCCTGAATATCACAGGGTGTGTGTGCCTGAATATCACAGGGTGTGTGTGCCTGAATATCACAGGGTGTGTGTGCCTGAATATCACAGGGTGTGTGTGCCTGAATATCACAGGGTGTGTGTGCCTGAATATCACAGGGTGTGTGTGCCTGAATATCACAGGGTGTGTGTGCCTGAATATCACAGGGTGTGTGTGCCTGAATATCACAGGGTGTGTGTGTGTCTGAATATCACAGGGTGCGCGTGTGTCTGAATATCACAGTGTGTGTGTGTGTCTGAATATCACAGTGTGTGTGTGTCTGAATATCACAGTGTGTGTGTGTGTGTCTGAATATCACAGTGTGTGTGTGTGTGTCTGAATATCACAGTGTGTGTGTGTGTGTCTGAATATCACAGTGTGTGTGTGCCTGAATATCACAGGGTGTGTGTGCCTGAATATCACAGGGTGTGTGTGCCTGAATATCACAGGGTGTGTGTGCCTGAATATCACAGGGTGTGTGTGCCTGAATATCACAGGGTGTGTGTGCCTGAATATCACAGGGTGTGTGTGCCTGAATATCACAGGGTGTGTGTGCCTGAATATCACAGGGTGTGTGTGCCTGAATATCACAGGGTGTGTGTGCCTGAATATCACAGGGTGTGTGTGCCTGAATATCACAGGGTGTGTGTGCCTGAATATCACAGGGTGTGTGTGCCTGAATATCACAGGGTGTGTGTGTGTCTGAATATCACAGGGTGTGTGTGTGTCTGAATATCACAGTGTGTGTGTGTCTGAATATCACAGTGTGTGTGTGCCTGAATATCACAGGGTGTGTGTGTGTGCCTGAATATCACAGGGTGTGTGTGTGTGTCTGAATATCACAGGGTGTGTGTGTGTGCCTGAATATCACAGGGTGTGTGTGTGTGTCTGAATATCACAGGGTGGGTGTGTGTGTCTGAATATCACAGGGTGTGTGTGTGCCTGAATATCACAGGGGGTGTGTGTGTGTCTGAATATCACAGGGTGTGTGTGTGCCTGAATATCACAGGGGGTGTGTGTGTGCCTGAATATCACAGGGTGTGTGTGTGTGTCTGAATATCACAGGGGGTGTGTGTGTGCCTGAATATCACAGGGTGTGTGTGTGTGTCTGAATATCACAGGGGGTGTGTGTGCCTGAATATCACAGGGTGTGTGTGTGTCTGAATATCACAGGGGGTGTGTGTGTGCCTGAATATCACAGGGTGTGTGTGTGTGCCTGAATATCACAGGGTGTGTGTGTGTGCCTGAATATCACAGGGTGTGTGTGCCTGAATATCACAGGGTGTGTGTGTGTCTGAATATCACACAATTCGATTCCAGCCTGTAACTCACTCCCGGGTATCTGTTATTCTATATATAAACCCCCCCGAACCCCTCGATTAGATTCCAGCCTGTAACTCAGTGTGTCTGAATATCACAGGGTGTGTGTGTGTGTCTCTGAATATCACAGCGTGTGTGTGTGTGTCTCTGAATATCACAGCGTGTGTGTGTGTGCCTGAATATCACAGTGTGTGTGTGTGCCTGAATATCACAGGGTGTGTGTGTGTGTGTCTGAATATCACAGTGTGTGTGTGTGTGTGTGTGTGTGCCTGAATATCACAGTGTGTGTGTGTGTGTGTGTGTGTGCCTGAATATCACAGTGTGTGTGTGTGTGTGTGTGTGTGTGCCTGAATATCACAGTGTGTGTGTGTGTGTGTGTGTGTCTGAATATCACTGTGTGTGTGTGCCTGAATATCACAGGGTGTGTGTGCCTGAATATCACAGGGTGTGTGTGCCTGAATATCACAGGGTGTGTGTGCCTGAATATCACAGGGTGTGTGTGCCTGAATATCACAGGGTGTGTGTGCCTGAATATCACAGGGTGTGTGTGCCTGAATATCACAGGGTGTGTGTGCCTGAATATCACAGGGTGTGTGTGCCTGAATATCACAGGGTGTGTGTGCCTGAATATCACAGGGTGTGTGTGCCTGAATATCACAGGGTGTGTGTGCCTGAATATCACAGGGTGTGTGTGCCTGAATATCACAGGGTGTGTGTGCCTGAATATCACAGGGTGTGTGTGCCTGAATATCACAGGGTGTGTGTGCCTGAATATCACTGTGTGTGTGTGTGCCTGAATATCACTGTGTGTGTGTGTGCCTGAATATCACAGGGTGTGTGTGCCTGAATATCACAGGGTGTGTGTGCCTGAATATCACAGGGTGTGTGTGCCTGAATATCACAGGGTGTGTGTGCCTGAATATCACAGGGTGTGTGTGCCTGAATATCACAGGGTGTGTGTGCCTGAATATCACAGGGTGTGTGTGCCTGAATATCACAGGGTGTGTGTGCCTGAATATCACAGGGTGTGTGTGCCTGAATATCACAGTGTGTGTGTGTGCCTGAATATCACAGGGTGTGTGTGCCTGAATATCACTGTGTGTGTGTGTGCCTGAATATCACACAATTCGATTCCAGTCTGTAACTCACTCCCGGATATCTGTTATTCTATATATAAACCCCCCCGAACCCCTCGATTAGATTCCAGCCTGTAACTCACTCCCGGGTATCTGTTATTCTATATATAAACCCCCCCGAACCCCTCGATTAGATTCCAGTCTGTAACTCACTCCCGGGTATCTGTTATTCTATATATAAACCCCACCGAACCCCTCGATTAGATTCCAGCCTGTAACTCAGTGTGTCTGAATATCACAGGGTGTCTGTGTTTGTCCGGATATCACAGGGTGCGTGTGTCTGTATATCACAGGGTGTGTGTGTCTCTGAATATCACAGGGTGTGTGTGTGTCTGAATATCACGGTGTGTGTGTGTCTGAATATCACGGTGTGTGTGTGTCTGAATATCACGGTGTGTGTGTGTCTGAATATCACTGTGTGTGTGTGTCTGAATATCACAGTGTGTGTGTGTCTGAATATCAGTGTGTGTGTGTGTCTGAATATCACAGTGTGTGTGTGTCTGAATATCACAGTGTGTGTGTGTCTGAATATCACAGTGTGTGTGTGTGTGAATATCACAGTGTGTGTGTGTCTGAATATCACAGTGTGTGTGTGTCTGAATATCACAGTGTGTGTGTGTGTCTGAATATCACAGTGTGTGTGTGTGTCTGAATATCAGAGTGTGTGTGTCTGCCTGAATATCACAGTGTGTGTGTCTGCCTGAATATCACAGTGTGTGTGTGCGCCTGAATATCACAGGGTGTGTGCGCCTGAATATCACAGGGTGTGTGTGCCTGAATATCACAGGGTGTGTGTGTGTGCCTGAATATCACAGGGTGTGTGTGTGCCTGAATATCACAGTGTGTGTGTGTGTGCCTGAATATCACAGGGTGTGTGTGTGTGCCTGAATATCACAGGGTGTGTGTGCCTGAATATCACAGGGTGTGTGTGTGTGCCTGAATATCACAGGGTGTGTGTGCCTGAATATCACAGGGTGTGTGTGTGCCTGAATATCACAGGGTGTGTGTGTGCCTGAATATCACAGGGTGTGTGTGTGCCTGAATATCACAGGGTGTGTGTGCCTGAATATCACAGGGTGTGTGTGTGCCTGAATATCACAGGGTGTGTGTGTGCCTGAATATCACAGGGTGTGTGTGTGTGCCTGAATATCACAGGGTGTGTGTGTGTGCCTGAATATCACAGGGTGTGTGTGTGTCTGAATATCACACAATTCGCTTCCAGCCTGTAACTCACTCCCGGGTATCTGTTATTCTCTTTATAAACCCCCCCCCGAACCCCTCGATTAGATTCCAGCCTGTAACTCACTCCCGGGTATCTGTTATTCTATACATAGATCATTGAAGTGTCTTGAACAGGTGCAGAAAATAATCAATAAGACTAATGGAATGCTGGTCTTTATATCTCGAGGACTGGAGTACAAGGGGGCAGAAGTTATGCTGCAGCTATACAAAACTCTGGTTAGACCGCACCTGGAGTACTGTGAGCAGTTCTGGGCACCGCACCTTCGGAAGGACATATTGGCCTTGGAGGGAGTGCAGCGTAGGTTTACTAGAATAATACCCGGACTTCAAGGGTTAAGTTACGAGGAGAGATTACACAAATTGGGGTTGTATTCTCTTGAGTTTCGAAGGTTAAGGGGTGATCTGATCGAAGTTTATAAGATATTAAGGGGAACGGAGAGGGTGGATAGAGAGAAACTATTTCCGCAGGTTGGGGATTCTAGGAGTAGGGGGCACAGTCTAAAAATTAGAGCCAGACCTTTCAGGAGCAAGATTAGAAAACATTTCTACACACAAAGGGTGGTAGAAGTTTGGAACTCTCTTCCGCAAACGGCAATTGATGCTAGCTCAATTGCTAAATTTAAATCTGAGATAGATCGCTTTTTGCCAATCAAAGGTATTAAGGGATCTGGGCCAAAGGCAGGTATATGGAGATAGATCACAGATCAGCCATGATCTCATCAAATGGCGGAGCAGGCTCGAGGGGCTGAATGGCCTACTCCTGTTCCAAAATATAACCCCCCCCCCCCGAACCCCTCGATTAGATTCCAGCCCGGAACTCACTCCCGGGTATCTGTTATTCTATATATAAACCCCCCGAACCCCTCGATTAGATTCCAGCCTGTAACTCACTCCCGGGTATCTGTTATTCTATATATAAACCCCCCCGAACCCCTCGATTAGATTCCAGTCTGTAACTCACTCCCGGGTATCTGTTATTCTATATATAAACCCCACCGAACCCCTCGATTAGATTCCAGCCTGTAACTCAGTGTGTCTGAATATCACAGGGTGTCTGTGTTTGTCCGGATATCACAGGGTGCGTGTGTCTGTATATCACAGGGTGTGTGTGTCTCTGAATATCACAGGGTGTGTGTGTGTCTGAATATCACGGTGTGTGTGTGTCTGAATATCACGGTGTGTGTGTGTCTGAATATCACGGTGTGTGTGTGTCTGAATATCACTGTGTGTGTGTGTCTGAATATCACAGTGTGTGTGTGTCTGAATATCAGTGTGTGTGTGTGTCTGAATATCACAGTGTGTGTGTGTCTGAATATCACAGTGTGTGTGTGTCTGAATATCACAGTGTGTGTGTGTGTGAATATCACAGTGTGTGTGTGTCTGAATATCACAGTGTGTGTGTGTCTGAATATCACAGTGTGTGTGTGTGTCTGAATATCACAGTGTGTGTGTGTGTCTGAATATCACAGTGTGTGTGTCTGCCTGAATATCACAGTGTGTGTGTCTGCCTGAATATCACAGTGTGTGTGTGCGCCTGAATATCACAGGGTGTGTGCGCCTGAATATCACAGGGTGTGTGTGCCTGAATATCACAGGGTGTGTGTGTGTGCCTGAATATCACAGGGTGTGTGTGTGCCTGAATATCACAGTGTGTGTGTGTGTGCCTGAATATCACAGGGTGTGTGTGTGTGCCTGAATATCACAGGGTGTGTGTGCCTGAATATCACAGGGTGTGTGTGTGTGCCTGAATATCACAGGGTGTGTGTGCCTGAATATCACAGGGTGTGTGTGTGCCTGAATATCACAGGGTGTGTGTGTGCCTGAATATCACAGGGTGTGTGTGTGTGCCTGAATATCACAGGGTGTGTGTGTGTGCCTGAATATCACAGGGTGTGTGTGTGTCTGAATATCACACAATTCGCTTCCAGCCTGTAACTCACTCCCGGGTATCTGTTATTCTCTTTATAAACCCCCCGAACCCCTCGATTAGATTCCAGCCTGTAACTCACTCCCGGGTATCTGTTATTCTACATATAAACCCCCCCCCGAACCCCTCGATTAGATTCCAGCCTGTAACTCACTCCCGGGTATCTGTTATTCTATACATAGATCATTGAAGTGTCTTGAACAGGTGCAGAAAATAATCAATAAGACTAATGGAATGCTGGTCTTTATATCTCGAGGACTGGAGTACAAGGGGGCAGAAGTTATGCTGCAGCTATACAAAACTCTGGTTAGACCGCACCTGGAGTACTGTGAGCAGTTCTGGGCACCGCACCTTCGGAAGGACATATTGGCCTTGGAGGGAGTGCAGCGTAGGTTTACTAGAATGATACCCGGACTTCAAGGGTTAAGTTACGAGGAGAGATTACACAAATTGGGGTTGTATTCTCTTGAGTTTCGAAGGTTAAGGGGTGATCTGATCGAAGTTTATAAGATATTAAGGGGAACGGAGAGGGTGGATAGAGAGAAACTATTTCCGCAGGTTGGGGATTCTAGGAGTAGGGGGCACAGTCTAAAAATTAGAGCCAGACCTTTCAGGAGCAAGATTAGAAAACATTTCTACACACAAAGGGTGGTAGAAGTTTGGAACTCTCTTCCGCAAACGGCAATTGATGCTAGCTCAATTGCTAAATTTAAATCTGAGATAGATCGCTTTTTGCCAATCAAAGGTATTAAGGGATCTGGGCCAAAGGCAGGTATATGGAGATAGATCACAGATCAGCCATGATCTCATCAAATGGCGGAGCAGGCTCGAGGGGCTGAATGGCCTACTCCTGTTCCAAAATATAACCCCCCCCCCCGAACCCCTCGATTAGATTCCAGCCCGGAACTCACTCCCGGGTATCTGTTATTCTATATATAAACCCCCCCGAACCCCTCGATGAGATTCCAGCCTGTAACTCACTCCCGGGTATCTGTTATTCTATATATAAACCTCCCCGAACCCCTCGATTAGATTCCAGCCTGTAACTCACTCCCGGGTATCTGTTATTCTATATATAAACCCCCCCGAACCCCTCGATTAGATTCCAGTCTGTCACTCACTCCCGGGTATCTGTTATTCTATATATAAACCTCCCCGAACCCCTCGATTAGATTCCAGCCTGTAACTCACTCCCGGGTATCTGTTATTCTATATATAAACCCCCCCGAACCCCTCGATTCGATTCCAGCCTGTAACTCACTCCCGGGTATCTGTTATTCTATATATAAACCCCCCCGAACCCCTCGATTAGATTCCAGTCTGTAACTCACTCCCGGGTATCTGTTATTCTATATATAAACCCCCCCGAACCCCTCGATTAGATTCCAGTCTGTAACTCACTCCCGGGTATCTGTTATTCTATATATAACCCCCCCCGAACCCCTCGATTAGATTCCAGTCTGTAACTCACTCCCGGGTATCTGTTATTCTATATATAAACCCCCCCGAACCCCTCGATTAGATTCCAGTCTGTAACTCACTCCCGGGTATCTGTTATTCTATATATAAACCCCCCGAACCCCTCGATTAGATTCCAGTCTGTAACTCACTCCCGGGTATCTGTTATTCTATATATAAACCCCCCGAACCCCTCGATTAGATTCCAGTCTGTAACTCACTCCCGGGTATCTGTTATTCTATATATAAACCCCCCGAACCCCTCGATTAGATTCCAGTCTGTAACTCACTCCCGGGTATCTGTTATTCTATATATAAACCCCCCGAACCCCTCGATTAGATTCCAGTCTGTAACTCACTCCCGGGTATCTGTTATTCTATATATAAACCCCCTGAACCCCTCGATTAGATTCCAGTCTGTAACTCACTCCCGGGTATCTGTTATTCTATATATAAACCCCCCCGAACCCCTCGATTAGATTCCAGTCTGTAACTCACTCCCGGGTATCTGTTATTCTATATATAAACCCCCCCGAACCCCTCGATTAGATTCAGTCTGTAACTCACTCCCGGGTATCTGTTATTCTATATATAAACCCCCTGAACCCCTCGATTAGATTCCAGTCTGTAACTCACTCCCGGGTATCTGTTATTCTATATATGAACCCCCCCGAACCCCTCGATTAGATTCCAGTCTGTAACTCACTCCCGGGTATCTGTTATTCCATATATAAACCCCCCTCGATTAGATTCCAGCCTGTAACTCACTCCCGGGTATCTGTTATTCTATATATAAAACCCCCCGAACCCCTCGATTAGATTCCAGCCTGTAACTCACTCCCGGGTATCATTGAAGCAGTAGCAGAAGTAGTTTGTTAAAAAGATGTTTTAATGTGAGGCTCGAGATTGGAGTCGAGGATTGAGTGTATCCGATCTCCCACAGTCTGGGCTTGCTCTCCCTCGGGAGCTGTTGTCATGTTGCAGTGCTCTGGGCCGTTAGTCACCGAGGCAGTGGATGCGATGCAGTCACCGCGGGTCTGTGGTGGTGGGGGAGGAGAAAGAGTGTTTCAGGGCCGATTGTTTCTGGCGTGGGCCAGTTGGTGGGAGCGGAGCACTGAGACGTCACCGCAGAGTTTGTGGTTGCCGTGGATGTGCTGGTGCCGGGCCAGATTGGAGGACTGGTTAAAACCTTTGCCGCACACGGAGCAGTGGAAGGGCCTCTCACCGGTGTGGATCCGCCGGTGCTGCTCCAGCTGGAGAGCCGGCTGAAGTCCTTGCCGCAGACGACGCAGGCGAAGGGCCGCTCGCCGCTGTGGATCCGCCGGTGCCGAGCCAGGTTGGACGACTGGGTGAAGGTCTTGCCGCACTCGGCACACTTGTGCCAGCGGCTCGCCGGTGTGGATCAGCCGGTGTCGCTCCAGGTCCGACGGCTGGTGGAAGGACTTGCTGCAGCGGGGGCAGGCAAAGCGCTTCTCCTGCCGATGGATGCGCCGGTGCCGGGCCAGGTTCGAGGAGCGGCTGAAGCCCTTGCCGCAGGTGCCGCACTGGTAGCCGGCGTGGACCCGCTGGTGCCGGTGGAAGGTCGAGGCCCCTGTGACGCTCCGGCCGCACACCGAGCAGATGAAGAGCTCGTCCACCAGCGAGGCCTCCTCCTCCTCCTCCTCCTCCTCTTCATCCTCCTCCGCCGAGCCGGGGGCCTGAAGTGAATCCACCGCCGGGCCAAACTCGCACTCCCAGTCCGGCGAGCCAGCAAACGGCTGGAACAATTCCCCCGGCGAGGACCCCCGACAGCCCAGCCGCCCTGCCGCCGTTTCCCGGGGCGACTCGTCGGCCGCCTCCCCCTGCCCCCGGGGCCGCCTCCTGTTGATCACCGGGCGATGAGCTCTGGGGACATTCCAACACCGCCGGCCCCTGCGATCCCGAAGGGAGCAGCTCTCCCCGGCCCGAATCCCAACTCTGGCTCCACTTGCGCCACGATTTCCGCTTCATCGCCGCAACTTCTGAACAAAAAGGGAAGAAATCAGCCAATTGCTATCATAGAATCTTATCGAGCAGGAGGAGGCCATTCGGCCCATTGTGTCTACGGTAGTCCCATTTCCCCGCCCACCCCCCCCCCCCTCTCTTTCCCCATAGCCCTGTGAATTTTTCCCCTTCGAGTATTTCTCCGATTCCCCTTTTGAAAGTTATTATTGAATCTGCTCCCACCGCCCTTTCAGGCAGTGAATTCCAGATCAGAACAACTCGCTGCGGAAAATAATGTCTCCCCATCTCCCCCTCTGGCTCTTTTCCCGATCACCTTAAATCTGTGTCCTCTGGTTCCCGACCCTCCTGACACTGGAAACAGTTTCTCCTTATTTACTCTGTCAAAAGCCCTGAATGATTTTGGACCCCTCGATCAAATCTCCCTTAACCTTCTCTGGTCTGAGGAGAACAATCCCAGTTCCTCCAGTCTCTCCACATAACTGAAGTCCCCCATCCCTGGTCCCACACTGGTCAATCTCCCCTTAACCTTCTCTGGTCTAAAGGAGAACAATCCCAGCTCCTCCAGTCTCTCCACATAACTGAAGTCCCCCATCCCTGGTCCCACACTGGTCAATCTCCCCTTAACCTTCTCTGGTCTAAAGGAGAACAATCCCAGCTCCTCCAGTCTCTCCACATAACTGAAGTCCCCCATCCCTGGTCCCACACTGGTCAATCTCCCCTTAACCTTCTCTGGTCTAAAGGAGAACAATCCCAGATTCTCCAGTCTCTCACATAACTGAAGTCCCCCATCCCTGGTCCCACACTGATCAATCTCCCCTTAACCTTCTCTGGTCTAAAGGAGAACAATCCCAGCTCCTCCAGTCTCTCCACATAACTGAAGTCCCCCATCCCTGGTCCCACACTGGTCAATCTCCCCTTAACCTTCTCTGGTCTAAAGGGAACAATCCCAGCTCCTCCAGTCTCTCCACATAACTGAAGTCCCCCATCCCTGGTCCCACACTGGTCAATCTCCCCTTAACCTTCTCTGGTCTAAAGGAGAACAATCCCAGCTCCTCCAGTCTCTCCACATAACTGAAGTCCCCCATCCCTGGTCCCACACTGGTCAATCTCCCCTTACCTTCTCTGGTCTAAAGGAGAACAATCCCAGCTCCTCCAGTCTCTCCACATAACTGAAGTCCCCCATCCCTGGTCCCACACTGGTCAATCTCCCCTTAACCTTCTCTGGTCTAAAGGAGAACAATCCCAGATTCTCCAGTCTCTCCACATAACTGAAGTCTCCCATCCTGGCACCATTCTAGTAAATCTCCTCTGCGCCCTCTCTGAGGCCTGCACATCTTTCCTGAAGTGCTGTGCCCAGAATTGGACCCAATACTCCAGCTGGGGTCGAACCAGTGTTTTATAAAGGTTTAGTATAACTTCCTTGCTTTTGTACTCTAGGTGTCTGTTAATAAAAAAAACATATGGGATCCTGGGCTTTAACAGGCTTCTCAACTTGTCCAGCCACCATCAGCGATTTGTGTACATACACCCCGGTCTCTCTGTTCCTGCAATCCCTTTAAAATTGGACCATTTGTTTATATTGTCTCCCCTCATTCTTCTGACCAAAATGAATCAGTTCACACTTCTCTACTTTAAATTTCATCCATAAAGAAAGCAGGAAGAATAACAACAGGTGCCTGGCAGAGGACAGCCCCCGCAGCCCTATTCCCACCCACTCCACAGGCAGCCTCCAGCGCAAGAGCCACTACACTGGTACTGAGGACCACTACCATGCTCCAGACCGACAACAGTTAATTAGTGCTGTTAACCACCCCTCATCCCCAAGGTTCCCCCCCCCCACCCCCATGGTCTGGTCTCCCCTCCCGTCCCCCTCCCCCCAGGGTCCCCCTCCCCCATGGTCTCCCCTTCCCCCCCCAGGCTCTGGGGGGGTTATGGGGGATGTTCAGATTATAAACACCAATAGACCCCCCTCCCCCAGGCTCTGGGGGATAAGGGGGGTTATGGGGATGTTCAGATTATAAACACCAATAGACCCCCCTCCCCCAGGCTCTGGGGGGTAAGGGGGGGTGGGGGATGTTCAGATTATAAACACCAATAGACCCCCCTCCCCCAGGCTCTGGGGGGTAAGGGGGTTATGGGATGTTCAGATTATAAACACCAATAGACCCCCCTCCCCAGGCTCTGGGGGATAAGGGGGGGTGGGGGATGTTCAGATTATAAACACCAATAGACCCCCCTCCCCCAGGCTCTGGGGGGTAAGGGGGGGTGGGGGATGTTCAGATTATAAACACCAATAGACCCCCCTCCCCCAGGCTCTGGGGGATAAGGGGGTTATGGGGATGTTCAGATTATAAACACCAATAGACCCCCCTCCCCCAGGCTCTGGGGGGTAAGGGGGGGTGGGGGGATGTTCAGATTATAAACACCAATAGACCCCCCTCCCCAGGCTCTGGGGGGTAAGGGGGGTGGGGGGATGTTCAGATTATAAACACCAATAGACCCCCCCTCCCCCAGGCTCTGGGGGATAAGGGGGGGTGGGGGATGTTCAGATTATAAACACCAATAGACCCCCCCTCCCCCAGGCTCTGGGGATAAGGGGGGTGGGGGGATGTTCAGATTATAAACACCAATAGACCCCTCCCCCAGGCTCTGGGGGGTAAGGGGATGTTCAGATTATAAACACCAATAGACCCCCCTCCCCCAGGCTCTGGGGGGTAAGGGGGGTGGGGGGATGTTCAGATTATAAACACCAATAGACCCCCCTCCCCCAGGCTCTGGGGGGTAAGGGGGGTGGGGGATGTTCAGATTATAAACACCAATAGACCCCCCTCCCCCAGGCTCTGGGGGGTAGGGGGGGTGGGGGGGATGTTCAGATTATAAACACCAATAGACCCCCCTCCCCCAGGCTCTGGGGGGTAAGGGGGGATGTTCAGATTATAAACACCAATAGACCCCCCTCCCCCATAGTCAAGACCTGGGGGGAGTTTATTTTTACCCATTCACAAAGCAGGGGGCTTGTGAATTGCAGCAACCCCCCCGGCGGGGAGGGGCGGTGCAGGGCGGGGGCGGGTCTGCATTACTGCCCGTGCATGTGTCTCCTTACCCGGGGGAGGCAGCCTGCCTGCCCTGCCCTGCCCAGCCCAGCCCAGCCTCCAGCCGCAGCTCTCTCCTCTTCCTGTCCCTGGGACCAGCTCCGGCCACAATGGCCAACTCCCAGCTGCCCCCGCGCCCCTGGGTGGCAGCGCGCAGGCGCCGCACAGGCCCCGCCCCCTGTCGCCGGCGATAGACCGCTTTCCCCACCGCGGCGCCTCCTGGGTAAAGCAGCCGCCATTGCTCCGGCGCAACCCGTGGGCTGAAATGTTCTGTTTAATCCCACATTTTTTGCTTTTCCCCCCACCCCCCACTTCTTTTCTTCTGTTGGTGACAGGATATGGGGGGTGGGGGGGGGGGGAAGAGAAAGAGTATCAGGAGTGAGAATATGGAGGGGGGGTGAGAGAAAGAGATATCAGGAGTGAGAATATTGGGGGGAGAAAGAGATATCAGGAGTGAGAATATGGGGGGGGGGTAGAAAGAGATATCAGGAGTGAGAATATGGAGGGGGGGGTGAGAGAAAGAGATATCAGGAGTGAGAATATTGGGGGGAGAAAGAGATATCAGGAGTGAGAATATGGGGGGGGGGAGAAAGAGATATCAGGAGTGAGAATATGGGGGGGGGGGAGAAAGAGATATCAGGAGTGAGAATATTGGGGGAGAAAGAGATATCAGGAGTGAGAATATGGGGGGGGGGGTAGAAAGAGATATCAGGAGTGAGAATATGGGGGGGGGGGTAGAAAGAGATATCAGGAGTGAGAATATGGGGGGGGGGGGGGTAGAAAGAGATATCAGGAGTGAGAATATTGGGGGGGAGAAAGAGATATCAGGAGTGAGAATATGGGGGGGGGGGTAGAAAGAGATATCAGGAGTGAGAATATGGGGGGGAGAAAGAGATATCAGGAGTGAGAATATGGGGGGGGGGGTAGAAAGAGATATCAGGAGTGAGAATATGGGGGGGAGAAAGAGATATCAGGAGTGAGAATATTGGGGGGAGAAAGAGATATCAGGAGTGAGAATATGGGGGGGGGTAGAAAGAGATATCAGGAGTGAGAATATGGGGGAGGGGGGGGGGAGAAAGAGATATCAGGAGTGAGAATATGGTGGGGAGAAAGAGATATCAGGAGTGAGAATATGGGGGGGGGTAGAAAGAGATATCAGGAGTGAGAATATGGGGGGGGGGGTAGAAGAGATATCAGGAGTGAGAATATGGGGGGGGGGGGTAGAAAGAGATATCAGGAGTGAGAATATGGGGGGGGGGGGTAGAAAGAGATATCAGGAGTGAGAATATGGGGGTGGGGGTAGAAAGAGATATCAGGAGTGAGAATATGGGGGGGGGGGGTAGAAAGAGATATCAGAGTGAGAATATGGGGGGGAGAAGAGATATCAGGAGTGAGAATATGGGGGGGGAGAGAAGAGATTCAGGAGTAGAATATGGGGGAGAAGAGATATCAGGAGTGAGAATATGGGGGGGGTAGAAAGAGATATCAAGAGTGAGAATATTGGGGGGGTAGAAAGAGATATCAGGAGTGAGAATATGGGGGGGGAGAAAGAGATATCAGGAGTGAGAATATGGGGGGGGGGAGAAAGAGATATCAGGAGTGAGAATATGGGGGGGAGAAAGAGATATCAGGAGTGAGAATATGGGGGGGGGGTAGAAAGAGATATCAGGAGTGAGAATATGGGGGGGGGTAGAAAGAGATATCAGGAGTGAGAATATGGGGGGGGGGTAGAAAGAGATATCAGGAGTGAGAATATGGGGGGGGGGTAGAAAGAGATATCAGGAGTGAGAATATGGGGGGGGGGGTAGAAAGAGATATCAGGAGTGAGAATATGGGGGGGAGGTAGAAAGAGATATCAGGAGTGAGAATATGGGGGGGGGGTAGAAAGAGATATCAGGAGTGAGAATATGGTGGGGGGAGAAAGAGATATCAGGAGTGAGAATATGGGGGGGGGGTAGAAAGAGATATCAGGAGTGAGAATATGGGGGGGGTAGAAAGAGATATCAGGAGTGAGAATATGGGGGGGGAGAAGAGATATCAGGATTGGAGTGAGAATATGGGGGGGGGGAGAAAAGAGATATCAGGAGTGAGAATATGGGGGGGGGTAGAAAGAGATATCAGGAGTGACCGAATATGGGGGGGGGGGTAGAAAGAGATATCAGGAGTGAGAATATGGGGGGGGGGGGGGTAGAAAGAGATATCAGGAGTGAGAATATTGGGGGGGGGAGAAAGAGATATCAGGAGTGAGAATATGGGGGGGGGGGGGTAGAAAGAGATATCAGGAGTGAGAGAATATTGGGGGGGGGAGAAAGAGATATCAGGAGTGAGAATATTGGGGGGGGAGAAAGAGATATCAGGAGTGAGAATATGGGGGGGGAGAAAGAGATATCAGGATGTGAA